>NC_134353.1:134105557-134221868 GCF_048569485.1 Anomaloglossus baeobatrachus
TGGAGGAACGAAAGGAACGAAACCTCGACTGGTTCCTACCCTGGGCAGGTTTCCTGGTTTTAGTTTGTGGCATGGAAGTACTCTTCCCGCCAGTAGCTTCCTTAATAATTTCATCCAGTTGTTCACCGAATAGCCTGGATCCAGCAAAAGGGAGCCCAGCAAGGTACTTCTTTGAAGAAGCATCTGCCTTCCACTCTCGAAGCCACAAGATTCTGCGGATAGCGAGGGAATTAGCCGAAGCCACTGCAGTGCTGTGAGAAGCCTCCAGCATGGCAGACATGGCATAGGATGAAAAAGCTGAAGCTTGGGAAGTTAAGGCAACCATTTCGGGCATAGATTCCCTGGTGAGGGAATGCATCTCCTCTAGAGAAGAAGATGGCTTTGAGAGCCCACACTGCTGCAAAAGATGGGGAGAACGAGGCCCCTGCCGCCTCATATACAGATTTGGCCAGAAGGTCAACCTGGCGGTCAGTGGAATCCTTAAGAGAGGTGCCATCAGCCACTGATACAACTGTCCGGGCTGAGAGTCTAGACACCGGAGGGTCTACCTTTGGTGAATGAGCCCACTCCTTGACCACCTCAGGTGGAAAGGGAAAACGGTCATCAGAACCACGCTTTGGGAAGCGTTTGTCAGGACAGGCCCTAGGCTTGGTCACAGTGGCCTGAAAACTGGAGTGGTTAAAGAACACACTCCTCGTCCTCTTAGGCAAGGTAAATTGTTGCTTTTCTGCCAGAGAGGGTTGCTCCTCTGATACTGGCGGATTGAGGTCCAGTACAGAATTAATGGATGCAATCAAATCACTAACATCTGAGTCACTTTCGGAGAGATCAATGGGGCACATGGAGGTAGCCTCCGAGCCCCCAGTAACGGCATCCTCCTCGTCCTGCGAGTCAGCTTGTGAATCAGAGCCGCGGGACGAGGAAGGAGAGGGAGCCCTGCGTCTCCTCTTAGGAGGACGGGGTCTGGGACCAGATGAAGAATCCTCTGTGAGCTCCGCTGAGAGAGCCCTAGCAGCAGAGGCGCCCTGAGAAAGGGGCTGATGCATGGTCAGCAAAGTCCGGGACAGCTGTCCCATGGAGTCGGCAAAAGACTGGGAGATTGACCTAGGGAAGGATTCTACCCAAGCCGGGGGTTCAGCCACCGGAGCCGGAGGAACCACTGTGGGTGCGATTCCAGGCTGAGGCATTGTCAGGTTAGAGCAGGCATCACAATGTGGATATGTGCTCGGTTCAGGCAGCACAAGCTTACATGCAGTGCATATTGAGTACAGCCTTGCTCCTCGTGTGAGACATGCTGCTGAAGTGGGGGCTCTGAGCCAGAATGACCCCCAGAGAGTATATAAGCAGTTCCACAACCGGAGGTTGTGGCTTACCAGACCGTTTGTGTGCCCTCCAGATCACACAGCCCGGACCCCCAAGCAGCTTAGCAGGGATGCTGCAGCCAGCGCCGATCGCAGAGAGAAACGCTGAAAAAATGGCGCCGGAGCGAGGAGAGGGGGCGGGACCTGCTCTGAGAGCGGGATCTGGAGGGCCAAGGAGATTTACAGGGGAGGGGACATGTGCTCAGAGAGGAGTGTCCCTCCCCTGTGCCGAACGGCCGCTGGGCGGAGCCGCACTGTCCCTCTGCATGATTGACATGCAAGGGCAGTGAAATCGAAAGTAGGCCTCCGGCGAAGCCTGGGCCTAAATTTAAGCGATGCGGCTGGCGCGCAGGCACCCTCGGCGCGGTTCTCAGGCGATAACCAGAGAACCGGCCGGAAATGTCAGAACAGTTACACAGCACACTCTCCCCAACAATAAAGTACAAGGGACCCCCCGGGTATAAACGTCTCAGATACTTAGCTTGCTGAGACGCAGGGTTCCAAGTCCCTGGGGATGAGTGCTCCGACCAGCAGGATCCTGAAGGGCTGCGGATGGAGACCGGCCTCCTGCAAAGCAAGGAGAACAGTGCTGGCTCCCACTTCAAGCCAGAGCCCGAGGGATGGTGAAGGAGAGCGGCATGTAAGGCTCCAGCCTTGGATTCAACCTTAACAACACCGCCGACACAGTGGGGTGAGAAGGGACATGCCGGGAGTCCAGGCTTGGACCCGCTTTTCTTCAAAAAAACTTTCCAAAATGAAAAATCAAATGAGAATGCATGTGTGGATGTATGCCTCCTGAACACAAAGCAATGAACTGGCTAGATCTGGTTATCCAGGGGGTGTATATGCTCAGAGGGAGGAGCTACACTTTTTAGTGTAGTACTTTGTGTGTCCTCCGGAGGCAGAAGCTATACACCCAATGTCTGGGTCTCCCATAGGAACGATAAAGAAACGTTCACTTAAACGTTTCATCCGGCCGCCGGACAAGTAAATTTTGCCGGATCCGGCAAAAAATGGATGAAACGCAAGGCCATCCGGCACAAACCGGCGCTAATGAAAGTCTTTGGGGGAAAAAAATGGATCCGGCGGCAACAGACGCCGGATCCGTTTTTTCATGTATTTGCCGGATGACCAAAAACTGATGTGTGAAAGCAGCCTTAGGCTAAGTTCACATTTCCGTTGTTTTGCATCAGTCACATGCGTCGCTTGACGCGCTGTACAACGGATGACAAAGAACAGAATTCTTTGTCGGACTCCGTTGTGTGCGGGGGTGCGGAGCGCAAGGGGGGGCAGTGGCGCTGAGGACGTCAGTGCCGCGGGGACTGCAGGGCTGGGGACAAGTGAGTGTGTGTGTGTGTGTGTGTGTGTGTGTGTACACATGTGGAGTGCGGGAGGGGGCGGAGCCGAGTGGGGAAGTGTCGGCCTCCTTGCACACGTATCCAGGGTAAATATCAGGTAACTAAAGCAAAGCACTTTTTGCTTGGTTACCCGATATTTATCTTGGTTACCAGCATACACCGCTTAGCGCTGGCTCCCTGCACACGTAACCACTGTAAATATTAAGTAACTAACCAAAGCGCATTGCTTGGTTACCCGATGTGTATCCTGGTTACGGGTGCAGGGAGCCAGAGAGCGCATGCGCAGCGAAATCCTACGGATCGCGCTGCTCAAAAAACGTTACAGGCTGCGTTGCTCCCGCCCGGCGGTCAGTTAAAAAACGACTGACCGCGACGCAGCGGATGCAACGCAGCATCATCAGTCGCAATCCGTCACTAATAGAAGTCTATGGGGAAAAACAAGATTCCTGCAAAATATTTTGCAGGATACCGTAATTCCTCAAGGCGACGGATTGTGACTGTTGCAAAACAACGAAAGTGTGAACTTAGCCTTATACAGCAAGGTACAACAAGCAAGTCACTAAAAAATAAAATTCCAACTTGCTTGTTGGGGTACCTTTGAGTGTCACAATGAACCTCCATTATGGGCATCATACAGTGATCTTTAGCAGCGCAACCTGTCACAGGCCCACTCATCATGTCACAGCCTAAAGGAAGAAACCCACCTATAAGAAACAGATGGCAGTCCCAGTGGTGGAGAACCCCTTTATAGGTAGGCCCTTAATGTTCGGTAGGTAGTAGTCTTAGCTCTGGGACCCTTTCTGATCAGCTCCCAGGAATGACTAAGCTGCAGAACCAGACAAAGCCACCACTATGCTGCAGAACCAGACAAAGGCACCACTATTCACACGACTGTGCAAATAATGAAGGGTATGTAATACTCACAGCCCCTATAATGAGCTACCTTGCTCCGCTCTCCCTCTCCAGAGATCATAGTCAAAAGCTTAGAAGACCCCTTTAAGCATACGAACTGGAAGTATGAAAATGGACACCAGAAGCAGACCTCTCAAGCATTTCCTAAAATATTGCCCTTTAACAAAAGCAGCTTAGACTACAAATAACTGTATTCCAAGAAATTAATTACATTTGTACTGGGGCTTATCGAAGTTGTTAGATAAGACGTTATTTTCAAGGTCAAGAACGACTTAAGCTGGGTTTACACACTGCAACATCTCAAACGACATCGCTGTAACGTCACCGGTTTTGTGACGCAATAGCGATGTCGTTTGTGATGTTGCAGTGTGTGAATCATATCAGCGACCCGGCCCCTGCTGTGAAGTTGCTGATCGCTACAAATCGTTCAGGACCATTCCTAGGTCCTTTGTTTCCCGCTGTGCAGCATGCATCGCTACAAAGTTTCAGTGTGTGAAAGACTTTGCAGCGACTTTGTTAGCAACTTCCCTTTCAAAAAGCTGCTTATCAACGTCCCCAACAACCAGCTAGGTCGCTCTGCAGGTCCGGATCGCTGTTGCGTTGTTGGCCAGGTTTGCCTGTTTGACAGCTCACCAGCGACTCAACAGAGACTTAGAGAGGTCGCTGTTACGTCACAAAACCGGTGACGTTACAGCGATGTCCTTTGCGATGTTGCAGTGTGTAAACCCAGCTTTAAGGCCCCGTCACACTAAGCAACATCGCTAGCAACATCGCTGCTAACGAACAACTTTTGTGACGTTGCTAGCGATGTTGCTGTGGGTGACATCCAGCAACAACCTGGCCCCTGCTGTGAGGTCGTTGGTTGTTGCTGAATGTCCTGGGCCATTTTTTAGTTGTTGCTGTCCCGCTGTGAAGCACAGATCGCTGTGTGTGACAGCGAGACAGCAACAACTAAATGTGCAGGCAGCAGGAGCCGGCTTCTGCGGAGGCTGGTAACCACAGTAAACATCGGGTAACCAAGAAGCCCTGTCCTTGGTTACCCGATATTTGCCTTTGTTACCAGCCTCCGCCGCTCTCACTGTCAGTGCTGGCTCCTGCTCTGTGCACATGTAGCTGCAGGACACATCGGGTTAATTAACCCGATGTGTGCTGTAACTAGGAGAGCAGGGAGCCAGCGCTAAGCGGTGTGCGCTGCTCCCTGCACGTGTAGCTCCGTGCGCTGGTAACCAAGGTAAATATCAGGTTGGTTACCCGATATTTACCTTAGTTACCAAGCGCAGCATCTTCCACGCGGCGCTGGGGGCTGGTCACTGGTTGCTGGTGAGCTCACCAGCAACTCGTGTAGCGACGCTCCAGCGATCCCTGCCAGGTCAGGTTGCTGGTGGGATCGCTGGAGCGTCGCAGTGTGACATCTCACCAGCAACTTACCAGCGATCCCTATCGTTGTTGGGATCGCTGGTAAGTTGCTTAGTGTGACTGGACCTTTACTTTCCATGGTTTATGGACGATAGTTGTGTGTTAAAGGGAAAACCCTATGGACATTAAATGCCAGGATAATGCTGGTGCCAATCACCTTAGACACATCATACAAATATCAGGACCTTCCTAGAGACTTGTGTGTCAAAAGCTCTGATTGCCAGGCTAGAGTATGCACCAAAATGTGGAGGGGAAATCTAGGAAACAGCCTGTGCCCACTGTGATAGACTTGGCACATCTTCAGACTACTTAAGGAGGTTGTCCACTACATTAAGATTGATGGCTTATCCTTAGGATAGGTCATCAATGTATGATCAGCCGGGGTTAGACACCCGTTCCCCCCTGCCGATCAGATGTTCTCAGGGCAGTCGCTATTAGAAGACTGTGCAACTCAAACTATTTCCGTCCACCACTGATACTGTGAACAAATGATCGGCCTGAGCGCTGGGTGTCGGACCCCGACCAATAAGACAATGATGACCTATTCTAAGGAATGATCACCCATATCTAAGCAGTGGACAACCTCTAATCTAAGAGTTGGGTGGGGGAGGGGTTTTTGTTCCTCACCCACCACATTTTTTGACCACTGTACAAAATCCATAATTTAATTTTTGTTTTAAATGTTTGCCTGTAGCCATAACTTCTTTTTGTCAATGAGGGTTTTTTCCCCAAAAGACAAGCAGTAGTTTACATTTGTATCATTTTACGGAACATCCATCTTGTATTTTTTCTCATTCCCACCACGCACTATAAAGATCAAGATGCAATAATGGCTCCAAATCAGGAACGTGTAGAATAGATGGCAGCCCTGTGAGGGGACTCGCCTGATCTTGCATTATACACTACGTGTGTAGTTCAGTGTATTGTGTGTCAGTTTACTAGCAGGCTATTAGACCCCATCTATGAGGTTAAAAGGCTTGTGTACACAGCAGGCCTGAAGGCCAATATCAGGCCTCAGATTACCATAGCAACCCATTGCCTCCCTGTGATTCTGCTGGCAGGGCCAAACTCTATGGGTATCTTGTATTCTAAATATATGGCAGATCACAGTACCTTAAAGGGGTTGTCCAGTCTAAAATGACACTGACTGCAGACATGTGACTCCTCCATATCGCGCACAGAGAGGATTCCCCGGTGTCTGGTCTCACACAACACACTTGTGGACAGCGGATTCTGGCCAGGAGAATGCGTTTTGCATACTTGTTGCCACATGACCGCCGTTCCCGCCACAGACAGTGGGGAATCCTTACAACACTCGATATGAGGAGTCACAGTGACTGCAGACCTGTCGTTCTAGGCCAGGAGACCATTAAACTCTCTTACCTTTCTCTTGAGCCGGCCGGCATTTACTAGCTCCCCATTATGAGCTACTGCGATCTTTCCATGTAGCGTCTCAACCACAAATGGCTGGCAGTTCTCTAGAGCCGAATTTCCAGATGTAGAATATCTTGTGTGGCCAATTCCTAAATTACTCATGTTCAGCTTCTTCAGGCTCTCCTCACTGAACACATGGTTGACGAGACCCATACCCTTAAGAAATGAGAAGAAAGAATTGCAGAAAGTCAAGACTTCATTGTCAGTCACCTACAAGTATCCCCAAACGTTTACAGTGAATATGTGGCTCATTAATGAGAAGGTTGGAAAATGGAGCTGCTTCTAGGAGAGGCTGACAGACCCATAGAGAACACTATATAGAGTGCTATAGCGTAATACAGCTGTCCTATAGCTCCTCATCACACGGAGACCGGACTCCGAAGTCCGGACAGAAGACAGACTACTGGAAATATTCTGCTCCTTAGGGAACAGACTTACACCATCACAACTGATAGGATCAACATTAAATGGAGGTTTCCATGGCTTATTGTTAGGACAGGCCATGAATATCACATCATTGGTGTTCGTGTCCGGCCAATCTTACCTTGTGTACTTTATATGTTGGCACAGCACCTCCATCGCTCGTCACAATGCCGGCACTCTCTTGTCCCCTGGTGGAAGTTAAGATTGGCATTAGGCCATCGGTTTTGCTGCAATTTTTACAATGGAATAATAAAAATAGTATTTTGATTATTCCATATATATGTTTCTGGTATGTACTGTGTAATGGCTGTGTCTGACCATACAGGGACACGGTCTGATTATACCACATCTCCTGGACCGGTGAGGACGCAAAAGAAGGGAATTTTGTTTACTTACCGTAAATTCCTTTTCTTCTAGCTCCAATTGGGAGACCCAGACAATTGGGTGTATAGCTATGCCTCCGGAGGCCACACAAAGTATTACACTAAAAGTGTAAAGCCCCTCCCCTTCTGCCTATACACCCCCCGTGCCTCACGGGCTCCTCAGTTTTGGTGCAAAAGCAAGAAGGAGGAAAAAATTATAAATTGGTTTAAAGTAAATTCAATCCGAAGGAATATCGGAGAACTGAAACCATTCAACATGAACAACATGTGTACACAAAAACAGGGGCGGGTGCTGGGTCTCCCAATTGGAGCTAGAAGAAAAGGAATTTACGGTAAGTAAACAAAATTCCCTTCTTTGTCGCTCCATTGGGAGACCCAGACAATTGGGACGTCCAAAAGCAGTCCCTGGGTGGGTAAATAATACCTCATAATAGAGCCGTAAACGGCTCCGTCCTACAGGTGGGCAACCGCCGCCTGAAGGACTCGCCTACCTAGGCTGGCATCTGCCGAAGCATAGGTATGCACCTGATAGTGTTTCGTGAAAGTGTGCAGGCTCGACCAGGTAGCTGCCTGACACACCTGCTGAGCCGTAGCCTGGTGCCGCAAGGCCCAGGACGCTCCCACGGCCCTGGTAGAATGGGCCTTCAGCCCTGAGGGAACCGGAAGCCCCGAGGAACGATAAGCTTCGAGAATTGGTTCCTTGATCCACCGAGCCAGGGTTGATTTGGAAGCTTGTGTCCCTTTACGCTGGCCAGCGACAAGGACAAAGAGTGCATCCGAGCGGCGCAGGGGCGCCGTACGAGAAATGTAGGATCTGAGTGCTCTCACCAGATCTAACAAGTGCAAATCCTTTTCACATTGGTGAACTGGATGAGGACAAAAAGAGGGTAAGGAGATATCCTGATTGAGATGAAATGGGGATACCACCTTAGGGAGAAATTCCGGAACCGGACGCAGAACCACCTTATCCTGGTGAAACACCAGGAAAGGGGCTTTGCACGACAACGCTGCTAGCTCAGACACTCTCCGAAGTGAAGTGACTGCTACTAGGAAAACCACTTTCTGCGAAAGGCGTGAGAGAAATATCCCTCATTGGCTCGAACGGTGGTTTCTGAAGAACCATCAGCACCCTGTTCAGATCCCAGGGTTCTAACGGACGCTTGTAAGGAGGGACGATGTGACAAACCCCCTTCAGGAACGTGCGTACCTGTGGAAGTCTGGCTAGGCGCTTCTGAAAAAACACAGAGCGCAGAGACTTGTCCCTTAAGGGAGCCGAGCGACAAACCCTTTTCCAATCCGGATTGAAGGAAGGACAGAAAAGTGGGCAAGGTAAATGGCCAGGGAGAAAAACCCTGAGCAGAGCACCACGACAGGAATATCTTCCACGTCCTGTGGTAGATCTTGGCGGACGTTGGTTTCCTAGCCTGTCTCATAGTGGCAATGACCTCTTGAGATAATCCTGAAGACGCTAGGATCCAGGACTCAATGGCCACACAGTCAGGTTGAGGGCCGCAGAATTCAGATGGAAAAACGGCCCTTGAGACAGCAAGTCTGGTCGGTCTGGTAGTGCCCACGGTTGGCCGACCGTGAGATGCCACAGATCCGGGTACCACGACCTCCTCGGCCAGTCTGGAGCGACGAGGATGGTGCGGCGGCAGTCGGCCCTGATCTTGCGTAACACTCTGGGCAACAGTGCCAGAGGACGAAACACATAAGGGAGTTGAAACTGCGACCAATCCTGAACTAAGGCTTCTGCCGCCAGAGCTCTGTGATCTTGAACCCGTGCCATGAATGTCGGTACCTTGTTGTTGTGCCGGGACGCCATTAGGTCGACGTCCGGCATGCCCCAGCGGCAACAGATCTCCTGAAACACGTCCGGGTGAAGGGACCATTCCCCTGCGTCCATGCCCTGGCGACTGAGAAAGTCTGCTTCCCAGTTTTCTACGCCCGGGATGTGAACTGCGGATATGGTGGAGGCTGTGGCTTCCACCCACAACAGAATCCGCCGGACTTCCTGGAAGGCTTGCCGACTGCGTGTCCCGCCTTGGTGGTTGATGTATGCCACCGCTGTGGAGTTGTCCGACTGAATTCGGATCTGCCTGCCTTCCAGCCACGGCTGGAACGCCTTTAGGGCAAGATACACTGCCCTTATCTCCAGAACATTGATCTGAAGGGAGGACTCTGTCTGAGTCCAAGTACCCTGAGCCCTGTGGTGGAGAAAGACCGCTCCCCACCCTGACAGGCTCGCGTCCGTCGTGACCACCGCCCAGGATGGGGGCAGGAAGGATTTCCCCTTCGACAGAGAAGTGGGGAGAAGCCACCACTGAAGGGAAGCCTTGGCTGCCCGAGAAAGGGAGACGTTCCTGTCGAGGGACGTCGACTTCCTGTCCCATTTGCGGAGAATGTCCCATTGAAGTGGGCGCAGATGAAACTGCGCAAAAGGAACTGCCTCCATTGCTGCCACCATCTTCCCTAGGAAGCAGGGCTGTGGAGTCGGTAAGCCAAACCTTCGACTCCGACTCCGACTCCTCAAATTCTCTTGCTCCGACTCCGACTCCGACTCCGACTCCTCAAATTCTCTTGCTCCGACTCCGACTCCGACTCCGACTCCTCAAATTCTCTTGCTCCGACTCCGACTCCTACATATATTGCTTATAGTTAGGTGAAAAATTTATTGTAGTACATGAATATGTGTATGTGAACATCAGACATTTAATAATTTTTATGATACAATAATCAAGATATTTGGATAGAACATAAAATATATTTATTGGAATACAACTTTAGAACACAAAAAACTGTAATAAATTGTAAATATGTAATACACTATGTAATATACAGTAGATTACATATATATCTTGTGTGTGTGTATATACACTGTATATATATATATATATATATATATATATATATATATATATATATATATATATATATATATATATATATATATATATATATATATTACATATTTACAATTTATTAGTTTTTTGTGTTCTAAAGTTGTATTCCAATAAATATTTTATGTTCTATCCAAATATCTTGATTATTGTATCATAAAAACAATTAAATGTCTGATGTTCACATTGTACTACAATAAATTTTTCACTTAAATATAAGCATTATACTAAATGTTATTATTTAGTAAAATATTCAGCACATTCTGCATTGCACTCCTGTCCCCAATTTATTATATATTTTAGGAGTCGGAGTCGGTGCATTTTATACCGACTCCGACTCCACCAAAATGAGCTCCGACTCCGACTCCACGACTCCGACTCCGACTCCACAGCCCTGCTAGGAAGTGCATGAGGCGCCTCAGGGGGTGTGACTGACCTTGAAGGAGAGATTGCACCCCTGTCTGTAGTGAACGCTGTTTGTTCAGCGGAAGCTTCACTATCGCTGAGAGAGTATGAAACTCCATGCCAAGATATGTCAGTGATTGGGCCGGTGTCAGATTTGACTTTGGAAAATTGATGATCCACCCGAAACGCTGGAGAGTTTCCAGAGCAATGTTCAGGCTGTGTTGGCATGCCCCTTGAGAGGGTGCCTTGACAAGTAGATCGTCTAAGTAAGGGATCACCGAGTGTCCCTGAGAGTGTAGGATTGCCACCACTGTTGCCATAACCTTGGTGAAGACCCGTGGGGCTGTCGCCAGGCCAAAAGGCAGTGCCACGAACTGAAGGTGTTCGTCCCCTATGGCGAAACGCAGGAAGCGCTGATGCTCTGGTGCAATCGGTACGTGGAGATAAGCATCTTTGATGTCGATTGATGCCAGGAAATCTCCTTGGGACATTGAGGCGATGACGGAGCGGAGCGATTCCATCCGGAACCGCCTGGTTTTCACATGCTTGTTGAGCAGTTTTAGGTCCAGAACAGGACGGAAGGATCCGTCCTTTTTTGGCACCACGAACAAGTTGGAGTAAAAACCGTGACCCCGTTGCTGAAGAGGAACAGGGATCACCACTCCTTCCGCCTTCAGAGTGCACACCGCCTGCAGAAGAGCCTCGGCTCTGTCGGGGGGCGGAGATGTTCTGAAGAAACGAGTCGGAGGACGAGAGCTGAACTCTATCCTGTAACCTTGAGATAGAATGTCTCTCACCCATCGGTCTTTTACTTGTGGCAGCCAGGCGTCGCAAAAGCGGGAGAGCCTGCCACCGACCGAGGATGCGGTTTGAGGAGGCCGAAAGTCATGAGGAGGCCGCTTTGGGAGCGGTTCCTCCGGCGGTCTTTTTAGGACGTGACTTAGACCGCCATGAATCGGAGTTCCTCTGATCTTTCTGAGGCCTTTTGGACGAGGAGAATTGAGACCTGCCCGCGGTCCGAAAGGACCGAAACCTCGATTGTACCTTCCGTGGTTGAGGTCTGTTTGGTTTGGACTGGGGTAAGGATGAATCCTTTCCCTTGGATTAATGATTTCATCCAATCGCTCACCAAACAAGCGGTTGCCAGACAATGGCAAACCGGTTAAGAACTTTTTGGAAGCAGAGTCTGCCTTCCATTCACGTAGCCACATGGCCCTGCGGAGTACCACCGAATTGGCGGATGCCACCGCCGTACGGCTCGCAGAGTCCAGGATAGCATTAATGGCGTAGGACGCAAATGCCGACGCCTGAGAGGTTAAGGACACCACTTGCGGGGCAGATGTACGTGTTACTGCATTAATCTGCGCCTGACAAGCTGAGATAGCTTGGAGTGCCCATACGGCTGCGAATGCTGGAGCAAAGGACGCGCCGATAGCTTCATAGATGGATTTCAACCATAGTTCCATCTGTCTGTCAGTGGCATCTTTGAGTGAAGCCCCATCTTCCACTGCAACTATGGATCTAGCCGCCAGTCTGGAGATTGGAGGATCCACCTTAGGACACTGAGTCCAGCCCTTGACAACATCAGGGGGGAAGGGATAACGTGTGTCCTTAAGGCGCTTGGAAAACCGCTTGTCTGGACAGTCTCGGTTTTTCTGGATTGCCTCTCTGAAGTCAGAGTGATCCAGAAACGTACTCAATGTACGCTTGGGAAACCTGAAACGGAATTTCTCCTGAGAAGCTGACTCCTCAATTGTAGGAGCTGGGGGAGAAATATCCAACACCTGATTGATGGTCGCTATAAGGTCATTCACTACTGAGTCACCTTCAGGTGTATCTAGGTTGAGAGCGGCTTCAGGATCAGAATCCTGATCTGTTACCTCCGCTTCATCCTCCAGAGAGTCCTCCTGCTGGGACCCTGAACAGTGTGATGAAGTGGAGGGAATTTCCCAGCGAGCCCGCTTAGGCGGCCTGGGACTGCGGTCCGTGTCAGAGACCTCACCCTGGGACCTATGGGTTACTCCAGGGGCACTTTGCTGTTCCAATTGAGGGGGACCAGGGGTCAAGGATTGGACAGTGCCCAGGGCCTGAATCACCGGTCTGGACTGTAATGCTTCCAGTATTTTAGCAGACCATTTATCCATACTCTCAGACAGTTTGTCAGCAAAAACTGCAAACTCCGTCCCTGTCACCTGGACAGTGGTAGCAGGTGGTTCCACCTGGGCCACCAGTGGCAGAGGCTCCGGCTGAGTAAGTGCCACAGGGGCCGAGCATTGCACACAATGAGGGTCAGTGGAACCTGCCGGTAGTATAGCTGCACATGAGGTACAGGCTGCAAAGTACGCCTGTGCTTTGGCACCCTTGCTTTTTGCGGACGACATGTTGTCTCCTCTGAGAATGGGTACCTCAACCTTAACAACACCGCAGACAAAGTGGGGTGAGAAGGGAGCATGCCGGGAGCCCTGTTATGGGCCCTCTTTTCTTCCATCCGACCTAGTCAGCAGCTGCTGCTGACTAAGCTGTGGAGCTATGCGTGGATGTCAGCCTCCTTCGCACAAAGCATAAAAACTGAGGAGCCCGTGAGGCACGGGGGGTGTATAGGCAGAAGGGGAGGGGCTTTACACTTTTAGTGTAATACTTTGTGTGGCCTCCGGAGGCATAGCTATACACCCAATTGTCTGGGTCTCCCAATGGAGCGACAAAGAAAAGTATACAGACATTACAGCACAAGATCACAAAAATGTTTTCTTTGAGGTAAAACATTATAAACAGGCAGGGAAATGTTTTACCTCACAAAAAGAATCAGCTATGATCCCGTACTGTAATATCTGTATACTCTTTTGCATCCTCCCCTGCCCAGGAGATGTGATCAAACCATGTCCCTGTATGGTCAGACACAGCTATTACACATTGCATAGCAGGGGCAAAGTGCTTCTCAATAAATTAGAATACCATCAAAAAGTTAATTTCAGTAATTCAATACAAAAAGGGAAACACATTCTATAGAGTCATTACACACAGAGTGATCTATTTCAAGTGTTTGTTAATGTTGATTATGGCTTACAGCCAATGAAAACCCAAAAGTCATTATCTCAGAAAATTAGAACAATTACCACAAAACACCTGCAAAGGCTTCCTAAGTGTTTAAAATGGTCCCTTGGTCTGGTTCAGTAGGCTATGCAATCATGGGGAAGACTTCTGACTTGATAGATGTCCAGAAGGCAGTAATTGACACACTCCACAAGGAGGATAAGGCACGAAAGGTCATTGCTAAAGAAGCTGGCTGCTCACAGTGCTGTATCCAAGCATATTAATGGAAAGGTGAGTGGAAGGAAAAAGTTACACAAGCAGCCGGGATAACCGCAGCCTTGAAAGGATTGTTAAGAAAAGGTCATTCAAAAATTTTGGGGAGATTCACAAGGAGCAGACTGCTGCTGGAGTCAGTGCTTCAAGAGTCACCACACACAGACGTATCCAGGACATGGGCTACAACCAGGGCTGTGAAGTCGGTAAGCCAAACCTTCGACTCCGACTCCTCAATTTCTCTGGCTCCGACTCCGTATGTAATACACTATGTAATATACAGTAGATTACATATATATCTTGTGTGTATATATATATATATATATATATATATCTATATATATATATATCTATATATATATATCTATATCTATCTATCTATAGATATATATATATATATAGAGATATATATATATATATATATATAGATATATATATATAGATATATATATCTATATATATATATATATATATATATATAAAAATTACATATTGTATTACATATTTACAATTTATGTTTTTTGTGTCCTAAAGTTGTAAAGTTGTATCCAATAAATATATTTTATGTTCTATCCAAATATCTTGATTATTGTATCATAAAAATAATTAAATGTCTGATGTTCACATTGTACTACAATACATTTTTCACTTAAATATAAGCATTATACTAAATATTATTTAGTAAAATATTCAGCATATTCTGCATTGCACTACTGTCCCCAATTTATTATATATTTTAGGAGTCTGAGTCGGTGCATTTTATACCGACTCCACCAAAATTAGCTCCGACTCAGACTCCACGACTCAGACTCCAAAGCCATGGCTACAACTGTCACATTCCTTGTGTCAAGCCACTCAAGACCAATAGGCAACGCCAGAAGCGTCTTACCTGGGCCAAGGAGAAAAAGAACTGGACTCAGTGGTCCAAGGTGTAGATGAAAGTAAATTTTGCAAGGTCCCAGAGTAGAGAGGCCACAATCCAAGCTGTTTGAGGTCTCATGTGAAGTTTCCACAATCAGTGATGGTTTGGGGAGCCATGTCATCTGCTGGTGAAGGTCCACTGAGTTTTATCAGACCAAAGTCAGCGCAGCCATCTACCAGGAAATTTTAGAGCACTTTTTGGAGACGGAAATTTCATTTTCCAGCAGGACTTGGCACCTGTCCACAATGCCAAAAGTACCAATACTTGGTCTAATAACCCCAGTATCACTAGCTTGATTGGCCAGCAAACTCGCCTGACCTAAACCCCATAGAGAATCTATTGTATCATAGTATCATAGTTTTTAAGGTTGAAGGGAGACTCTAAGTCCATCTAGTTCAACCCGTAGCCTAACATGTTGATCCAGAGGAAGGCAAAAAAAAACCCCAATGTGGCAAACAAGTTCCAATGGGGAAAAATGTCCTTCCTGACTCCACATCCGGCAATCAGACTAGTTCCCTGGATCAATACCCTGTCATAAAATCTAATATACATAACTGGTAATATTAAATTTTTCAAGAAAGGCGTCCAGGCTCTGCTTAAATGTTAGTAGTGAATCACTCATTACAACATCATGCGGCAGAGAGTTCCATAGTCTCACTGCTCGTACAGTAAAGAATCCTCGTCTGTGATTATGATTAAACCTTCTTTCCTCAAGACGTAGCGGATGCCCCCGTGTTCCAGTCGCAGGCCTAGGTGTAAAAAGATCTTTGGAAAGGTCTCTGTACTGTCCCCTCATATATTTATACATTGTGATTATTGGGTATTGTCAAGAAAAAGATAGACACCAGACCAACAATACAGACGAGCTGAAGGCTGCTATCAAAGTAACCTGGGCTTCTATAACACCTCAGCAGTGCCACAGGCTGATCGCCTCCATGCCACGCTGCAGTGATGCAGTAAATCATGCAAAAGAAGCCCCTACCAATACGGAGTGCATTTACTGTACAGACTTTTCAGTAGGCGCCAACATTTCTGAGTTTCAAATCATTTTTCAGTTACTCTTATATAATATTCTAATTTTCTGAGATAACGACTTTTGGGTTTTCATTGAATCATCAAAACTAACAGAAATAAACACTTGAAATAGATCCATCTGTGTGTAATGACTCTATATATGGGTTTCACTTTTTGTATTGAATTACTGAAATTAACTTTTTGATATTCTAATTTATTGAGAAGCACTTGTATATAAAGATTATCTCAGCACAGGAACATTTTATGAGCTAACATCCAATTGTGGAACCTATTATTCCAAGATAATGGGATGAAAGTAAAAGGAAGGAGAGTCAGATAAGACATTAGGAAAAACTTTCTGACAGTGAGGGCAGTCAGGGAGTGGAACAGGCGACCACGGGAGGTGGTGAGCTCTCCATCAATGGAAATCTTCAAGCAGAAACTGGATAAACATAGCTGGGATGATTTAGGAAATCCAGCACTCGCAGGGGGTTGGACCCGATGGCCCTTGAGGTCCCTTCCAACTCTACCATTCTATGAAGATCTATTATTAAAAATGAACTTACTTTGTGGGAAAAGCCCTATAAGTCAGTATGACCGATAATCATATTTAAGGGGTGAATTACCCAAGAAGCCATATCTTGACACTAGTTGATACCAGTTAATACTGGGTCTGTGCGGTAGTGTCTGGTGTATTCATAGAAACCTATCAGATCCAGAGCAACTGGTGAAGAAGAAACATGAACTGGTCTGGCCTCCTGAACAAGTGAAAAATAATATGTCCTAACATGCCCTAGTAGTGACCCACAGTGTGCAGGTCACCAGCCAGGAGACGTAGTCAAGGCCGGTGATTTATCACAAAGTATACCAAGAATTCACATTGCTCTGGCCGAGCAGTCAGCTCTATAGCCTCATACCACGGCTCATCTACAACCAACTTCTGTACTGTAAGAAATCAACCAACAATAAGGGAGAGGTATCAAAGATAAACAAGAGGAAAGAAGAGCAGTCTACACCAACCAAACAGGTAATGGCCTTCATTTTCCAAGGGCCGCACCTTTACCAGTTTATAGTCATGTAGATATACCTGCATGGTCCCCTTTCTATGTGAGCGGTATTGCCTTATTTTGGGGAAATCCAAGATGTTCTAAACATGTAAACAAAGTATTAGGCTCTGTGCGCACTTACCGGATTTTGCTGCGGATTTTTTGCGGATTTGCTGCATGTTTCGCTGCAGAAAATGTTCATAACATCTCTGCAGTGAATCACCAGCAAAACCTATGGGGAAAAAAAAATCCTGTGCGCACTATGCAGATCTTGACAGCTGCATGTTTTTCTGCGGGATTACCACAGCAAAAACAATTGCATGTCAATTCTTTCCGCACATCGCTGCGGGATTTCACTCCATTGACTCCAATGTAATCGCGAAATCCCGCAGGGAATAACGCAGGCGGAAAATTCTGTGTGGTTCACTGCGTTTTCCTGCTTTATTCCCTGCGGTATTTCGCGGTAATGTACATCGCTTGCCTGCAGTTTTTCAGGGAAGTGATGTCATTACAGGAAGAGGAAGCGGAGCAGAGAGTAAAACACACACAGATCACACACAGACACACACACATCACAGACATAGATCACATAGACACAGACACACGCACACAGACATCACACTCACAGACATAGAACACACATAGAAAGCAAACGGAAATATAGAAAAAAAAAAAACCACATGTGCTCCACTGTATATTTACCGTCCAGCCGAGGTAAGCACACAGCAGCAGCCCGGTATTCTCAGGCTGGGGAGGGCGAGGGGCAGGGTTAATGTCCCCCGCCTCACTCCCCCTCCCGCAGCCGAGAATATCAGCCGCAGCTGCCCCGGGACTGTCACATGCATTATGCGGCAGCACCGGCGTGTCCCCGGCTCTTCCTGCCGCCGTGTAGCAGTGGCAGTCAGGGTAATACAAGGAGTTAATGGTGGCGGATCGCCACCATTAACTCCAGGCTTGATCATGGCAGCGTCTATGAGACAGCTGACATGATCAACCCGTAAGTAAAGTAAAAAAAAACACACAGAAAAATCCTTTATTTAAAATAAAACAAACAAGCCTCGTTCACCATTTTATTAACCCCTCCCGAAACAAAGCTCCGGCGTAATCCACAGCTCCTGCGCTGCTTACATCCAGCCGTGGCTGACACACAGCGCTGAATGAATGCAGCCTTGCAGCGAGACAGCAGAGGTAATTACCGGTCATTTCCCACGGCCGGTAATGTGAACTCACTGCCGACCGTGGGAAATGCAGCGATCTGTCCTCTATCTATCTATCTATCTATCCCTCTATCTATTCTTCTGTCTCTTTATCTAAAAGAAGGAAATGATTTTTTTTTTCTTCAATGTGCTTTATTGCATTGAATGCAATAAAGCACATTTGCCAACCCACACGCGGCAAAACCGCGGCAATACCGCGAACAATACCGCGGTAAAACCGCGGCAAACCGCATGCGGTTTTCGGGTGCGGTTTGCCGCGGGTTTTTTATCGCGGGTGCGGTAATATTTCAGTGCCTGCGGAATTTTCTTGAGAAAATTCCATTTTCCAGTGCACACATAGCCTTAGATACATTGTCCCACCCGAAGCAGCTAGTAAAAAACTACCTAGACTCTGATCTCTCTTTCAAGCCACACATCCAATCCCTCTTCACCTCCTGCCGCCTCCAACTCAAAAATATTTCCCCGATCCGTACATTCCTTTCCCAAGAAGCTGAAAAAACCCTAGTACATGCCCTTATTATCTCCCGCCTGGATTATTGCAACCTCCTGCTCTGTGGCCTCCCTTCTAACAGTCGATCACCCCTACAATCTATTCTAAGCTATGCTACCCGGCTAATCCACCTTTCCCCCCGCTACTCCCCGACCTCTCCTCTCTGCCAATCCCTTCACTGGCTTCCCACTGCCCAATGACTCCAGTTCAAAACATTAACCATGACATACAAAGCCATCCACAACCTGTTTCCTCCATACACCTGTGACCTAGTCTCCAGGTGTTTACCTGCACTTAACCTTCGATCCTCACAAGATCTCCTTCTCTACTCCCCTCTCATCTGCTCTTACCACATTCGCATCCAAGATTTCTCCTGTGCCTCCTCCATACTCTGGAATGCTCTGCCTCAATACATCAGACTCTCGCCTACCTTGACAAGCTTCAAAAGGAACCTGAAGACCCAACTCTTCCGACAAGCCTAGAACCTGCCGTAACCCTCAGTCTGATATAGCGCCGCACAATCAGCTCTACCCCAACCTACTGTATCCTCACCTATCCCTTGTAGACTGTGAGCCCTCGCGGGCAGGGACCTCTCTCCTCCTGTACTAGTCTGTGTCTTGTATTGTTTATGATTATTGTATTATCACATGTAAAGCGCCATGGAATAGATGGCGCAATAATAATACCTCCCCGGTTCATTTACATCCCTGCATTTTCTTTTTGTTATTTATTTTATTAAACTTTTGGTTCCATCTTTTTTTACTTGACACTCTGTTTATGGTTTTCCTTAGGCTGCTTTCACACATCCGGTTTGAGCCATGCGGCTCAATCCGGCTGTGAAACCTATGCAACGGATGCGGTGAAAACACCGCATCCTTTGCATAAGTTTTTTACATGCGGCCTGTCAGTTTTTTGCCGCTTGCGGCATGCTACTGAGCATGCGCAGTGGCAAAAACGCATGCGGCGGCCGGACGCGGTTTTTGCCGCATCGCGCCGCATCCATAGGGATGCATTGAGAAAAGCGCCGCATTGGCTTGATGCGGCGCGATGCGGGTTTTTTTGCCGCACAAAAAAACATGGCAGGCAATGTTCCATCCGGCCGCCGCATCGGCTAAATCTGCCACATGTGGCAAAAACCGGACCGAACGCAAGGCCATGCGGCACTAATTAACGTCTATGCAGGAAAAACGCAACCGGCAGCAAAAAAAAAAAAAATGGTTGCGTTTTTCCTGCAAAGTGCCGGATTGTGCCGCATAGCAGAAAACGGAGGTGTGAAAGCAGCCTTATCCAGATGTTTTAGCTTTACTAAGGCTACTTTCACACATCCGGTTTGAGCCCTGCGGCTCAATCCGGCTGTGAAAACTATGCAACGGATGCGGTGAAAACACCGCATCCTTTGCATAAGTTTTTACATGCGGCCGGTCCGGTTTTTTCCGGTTGCGGCATGCTACTGAGCATGCGCAGTGGAAAATACCGCATGCGGCGACCGGATGCGGTTTTTTCCGCATCGCGCCGCATCCGGCCTCCATAGGGATGCATTGAAAAATGCGCCGCAGCGGCCGGATGCGGCGCGATGCGGTGTTTTTTGCCGGAGCAAAAAACGTTGCAGGCTACGTTCGATCCGGCCGCCGCATCGGCTACATCTGCCGCATGCGGCAAAAACCGGACCGAACGCAAGCCCCTGCGGCACAATGCGGCACTAATGTAAGTCAATGCAAAAAAATCCGCAATCGGCGTTACAAAAGCCGGTTGCGGTTTTTATGCATAACGCCGTATTGTGCCGCAGAGCAAAAATCCGGATGTGTGAAAGTACCCTTAGGCTACTTTCACACATCAGGTTTTTTCCATCAGGCACAATCAGGAAAAAAACGGGTAAAACGGATCCGGTACCGCATCCGTTTTATCCCCATAGATTTGCATTGTTACCGGATTGTGCCTGATGGCTTTGCGTTGCATCCGTTTTTTTCCGGATGCGGCAAAATTAAGTAAAGCGGCGGCCGGTGGCAACGTATCTTGTAACGTTTTTTTGTCCGGCAAAAAAAAAAACGCATCGCGCCGCATCCGGCCGCTGCGGCGCATTTTTCAATGCATGCCTATGGACGCCGGATGCGGGAAAAAACGCATCCGGCCGCCGCATGCGGTTTCGTCCACTGCGCATGCTCAGTAGCGTGCCGCAACCGGAAAAAAACGGACGGGCCGCATGTAAAAACTTATGCAAAGGATGCGGTGTTTTCGCCGCATCCGTTGCATAGGTTTCACAGCCGGATTGAGCTGCACTGCTCAAACCGGATGTGTTAAAATAGCCTAAGTTTTTGAAATGTAAAATTTTGGCACAATTGTATTTGAGAACCCTCCTATTCTATAAAGAAGGCCTAGTTTTGTATTCGGCTGAAGACATTTCACAGGATCACATGGCTTTTCACTAAAAAGTGCAAAATAGGTAGGACAAAAAGAAGCAGTGCGCAAAATTCACCTTTTTGAAGAATTTGTGACAAAAAAAACAGCAACAAAATACCACAAGACTAAGCAAAACACACAAAGAAAGAACGAATTGAGGCCGTAGAGGACAAAAACAGCACAATTTTAGCACAAGCAAATTACACTAAACAACGCAGCAAACACTGAACCAAATTCATAAACGTGTCACGTTGAGATCAGTCTCCGTTGTCTAAAAATTAGTCTGTATACATAACTAGAAACAATTTTCGTGAATCAAAAAAAGTTCTTCACAATCAACCCTTTGGCCAAAAAATGATCCTGAGCAGAGAGGCCCTCTCCTAAATTACCTCCCCCACTAGGATGACTGAAAGGATTTCCACACATGACAATGAATGAAGCGCAGCTCACAGACTCCCCATCCACAACACAAGGACACGGGCCAAAGTCAGAGGAAGAAAATAAGTGTCCACAAAGGGAGAACCAGGAGGGGGGCCCCCCATCCACAGAGCCACCGGGAAGGGGAAGGGGGGGGGCCCCCCATCCACAGAGCCACCGGGAAGGGGGGGGGGGGGCCCCATCCACAAAGCCACCGGGAAGGGGGGGGGGCCCATCCACAAAGCCACCGGGAAGGGGGGGGGCCCCCATCCACAGAGCCACCGGGAAGGGGGGGGGCCCCCATCCACAGAGCCACCGGGAAGGGGGGGGGGCCCCATCCACAGAGCCACCGGGAAGGGGGGGGGGCCCCATCCACAGAGCCACCGGGAAGGGGGGGGGGCCCCATCCACAGAGCCACCGGGAAGGGGGGGGGGGCCCATCCACAGAGCCACCGGGAAGGGGGGGGGCCCCCATCCACAGAGCCACCGGGAAGGGGGGGGGGCCCCCATCCACAGAGCCACCACAGTAGATGCCAACTTAGTTTTCTACCTGTCTTTCTCATCTGCCCCCAAAGAGTATACCAGATGTGACAAGAAATTAACCCTATAAATACAGGTATTTATATCCGTACGTTCTCGGAGCCGCAGACGTGGTGTCCTCATTTACACCCATCTCTAGTGAGAGCTCCTAATTCTGGGCGAGCATGTGATCCGCAGGGGCAGCTCCATTTTCTTTGGCACAGTATGTGGTCAGCAGCATTATGGAAAGAAGCACATTGTAACCTGATGCCTCCAAACAGGAGCCACAACATATACAACCATCCAGGCAGGTGTAAGATGTCAGCCGAGGGCCACGAATCCGCAGTCCGGCCACTCACGGCTCGGCCACCGCCGGACACTATTAGGACTATTATTTATTCCATGGAGCTTTACATGTGAATAGGACTTTTTACTAAACCGCCATAATTGTATGCAGTGAGGACGGACCGGGCCGTGGCCAAGACTCCTGCTCAGCGGCCATAGAAACAAAAGGGCACGAATAATGAGGATGGGCAACTCCAGGGCAAGAAGCCAGAGGGTCACCGCCATCAGAACTGTGCAGCCTGCGGGACAGGGCTCTCCCCGGCAGTGTGAGGTCACAGGGCACGGTCAGCCCACAGAGGACCCCACTGCTGGGGGAGATGAGGGGTCCGCGGGCCGAGGCTGCACCCACAACACAGGGCTCCGAGCAGGACCGGAGACAGGGGCTGACCGGCCGGAGGAGCGACCACCACTCACCTGTGCTGCAAGCCCACCAGCCCCAGCGTGATCACATGGGGCACGTCCAGCTGCGTGGGCCACGGCCCGGAGGCGATGCAGCCGAACACCCCGCACTCCTCCCGGATCCCCAGCTCCTCCAGCTCCATGATGCGCACACGTGGAGTCCCCGCAGCGGAAAACACTTGCTGGGCGAGGGGAGAACCAGCCAGGAGGGGAGGACTGAGGCGGCAAGCAGGCGGCACACTCCACCCTGGGGCCGCGGGAACACGCACGGGAGGAAGGGACCGAGAACGGGGCGCTAGGGGAGAAGTGTACGGTGCACGGAGGCCATGTGGGAGGGGCGGGGCTCACACAGGAGGAGGGGCGGGGCTCACACAGGAGGAGGGGCGGGGCTCACACAGGAGGAGGGGCGGGGCTCACACAGGAGGAGGGGCGGGGCTCACACAGGAGGAGCGGGATTCCGAAGGAGAGGCGGGGCTGACTCAGGAGGAGCGAGGTTCATATAGGAGGGGCGAGGCTTACACAGGGGGCGGGGCTGACTCAGCAGGAGGGGCGGGATTCATACATGAGGCGGGGCTTAGGTTACACAGCGGGTGGGGCTGACTCAGGAGGAGGGGTCGGGCTGAGTGCGGCGAGAGATGGAGGAGTGGACAAAGAACGGCGGAGCGCTCAGGAGAAGTGTACAACTCGCGGAGGCCATGTGAGTGAGGCGGGGCGGTCTCAGGAAAAGGGCTTAGGCGGGGCGGGGCTCACACAGGGGGGCGGGGCTGAGTGCGGACAGTGATGGGGAGGAGGGGAATGAGACCGGCGGCGCTCAGGGAGGAGTGTACTGTACTGTACTCTCCAAAAGTTGTAAATGTGTGCACGGCAATAAATAAAGCGCGTTCATGCTTTACTATATCGAGATAGGGAAAAAGCAGACAGAATGGACATGCTCTTCTCAGGCTGCTTTCACATCAGCGGTTTTTTTTAAAGGGAACCAATCATCAGGATTTTCATGTATAAGCTGCAGCCAGTGCAGTGCTGGCACTATCATGCACAGTGTGTACATACCATCAGGGGGCAGCTCGGGTGTTTAGGCTGTGAAATCCAACTTTATAAAGTTTGAAAATTCATGCACTTTTTGATTGACGTGTGCACCTCTCTGCTAATGTCCGGGCGGGTTATGCACACGGGAGCGCGCACAGTCACGACAGGACTGGAAAACAGCTGATCGGAGGACGCAATTAGCTGCAGCTACGCTATCATGCCGCCCCAGGACACCGGACGTCAGGTGAGGGGAGTTCACAACGGACTCACATGACCCCGTGAAGGCAGTGCTGCGAGACCCGGTCACGGGTAGTGATATTGCGCGGCACTGTCGTCAGGGCCGTATTTGCCACTAGGCACCCGTGGTCCCGTGCCTAGGGCGGCACGTTGCGGGGGGCGGCACTTTCTGGCAGCAAAAAAAAATATAATTTTTTTTTTTTTTTTTTTTTACATCCCCGCCCCCCGTCCCTCCCTCTGTTACACTCGGCTGTGTTCCGGGGGGGGGGGACAGGCGCACTTCTGCTGTCTATTTAAATACATGGCGGGCGCCAGGCATAGTGAGCTGACTAACCCCGGAAGTTCCATGGCCTGCACTTCCGAGGTCAGAGGCGCGCGGGCGCGACAGTCAGCTCACTGCCCCGTGCTGCAGCGTCCAATCCTGCAGATGACACACGCCACAGAGGAGGACGCGTCTGCAGCTGAAGCAAGCCAGAAGAGGAGCCAGCCAGAGCAGGGCGGCGAGCACAGGAGCAGGTAAGGCAGAGCCTAGAATGTATGGGCACCTTACAGGTTAGTTGATGATCGTTGCAAATTGCGATGCCTCTTTTTGTCCACTGTAATCATGCAAGGGGAGGCTGGGGGGAGAGAGGCTGAGGCTGGGGGAGGCTGGGGGGAGAGAGGCTGAGGCTGGGGGAGGCTGGGAAGAGAGAGAGGCTGGGGGGAGGCTGGGAAGAGAGGGAGGCTGGGGGGAGGCTGGGAAGAGAGAGAGAGAGGCTGAGGCTGGGAAGAGAGAGGCTGGGAAGTGAGAGGCTGAGGGGAGGCTGGGAAGAGAGAGAGAGGCTGAGGCTTTGAAGAGAGAGAGACTGAGACTGGGGGGAGGCTGGGAAGAGAGAGGCTGAGGCTGGGGGGAGGCTGGGAAGAGAGAGAGGCTGAGGCTGGGGGGAGGCTGGGAAGAGAGAGAGGCTGGGAAGAGAAAGAGGCTGAGGCTGGGGGGAGTCTGGGAAGAGAGAGAGGCTGAGGCTGGGGGGAGAGAGGCTGAGGCTGGGGGGGAGGCTGGGGGGAGAGAGAGGCTAAGGCTGGGGGGAGAGAGAGGCTGAGGCTGGGGGGAGAGAGAGGCTGAAGCTGGGGGGGAGGCTGGGAGAAGAGAGGCTGATTCTGGAGGAGGCTGATGCTGAGGGAGGCTGATGCTGAGGGAGGCTGATGCTGAGGGAGGCTGATGCTGAGGGAGGCTGGGAGGGGGAGGCTTGGAGGAGGGAAGCTGATGCTGAGGGAGACTTGGAGGAGGGAGGAGGGAGGCTGAGGCTGGGGGAGGAGGGAGGCTGAGGCTGGGGGAGGAGGGAGGCTGAGGCTGGGGGAGGCTGATGCTGGGGGAGGCTGGGAGGAGAGA
This sequence comes from Anomaloglossus baeobatrachus, assembly GCF_048569485.1. Taxonomy (NCBI): domain Eukaryota; kingdom Metazoa; phylum Chordata; class Amphibia; order Anura; family Aromobatidae; genus Anomaloglossus; species Anomaloglossus baeobatrachus. The sequence goes on from NC_134353.1 coordinate 134,130,850, forward strand.
GGCTGATGCTGGGGGAGGCTGGGAGGGTGAGGCTTGGAGGAGGGAAGCTGATGCTGAGGGAGGCTTGGAGGAGGGAGGCTGATGCTGAGGGAGGAGGGAGGCTGATGCTGGGGGAGGCTGGGAGGAGAGAGGCTGATGCTGGGGGAAGCTGGGAGGGTGAGGCTTGGAGGAGGGAAGCTGATGCTGAGGGAGGCTTGGAGGAGGGAGGCTGATGCTGAGGGAGGAGGGAGGCTGATGCTGGGGGAGGCTGGGAGGAGGAAGGCTGATGCTGGGGGAGGCTGGGAGGAGGGAGGCTGATGCTGGGGGAGGCTGGGAGGAGGGAGGCTGAGGCTGGGGGAGGCTGGGAGGAGGGAGGCTGAGGCTGGGGGAGGCTGGGAGGAGAGAGGCTGATGCTGGGGGAGGCTGGGAGGGGGAGGGTGAGGCTTGGAGGAGGGAGGCTGGGAGAAGGGAGGCTGATGCTTGGGGAGGCTGGGAGGGGGAGGGGGAGGCTTGGAGGAGGGAGGCTGATGAGGAGGGAGGCTGATGAGGAGGGAGGCTGATGCTGAGGGAGGCTGATGCTGGGGGAGGCTGGGAGAAGGGAGGCTGATGCTGGGGGAGGCTGGGAGAAGGGAGACTGATGCTGGGGGAGGCTGGGAGGAGGGAGGCTGATGCTGGGGGAGGCTGGGAGGAGGGAGGCTGATGCTGTGGGAGGCTGGGGGAGAGAGGCTGATGCTGGGGGAGGCTGGGAGGGGGAGGCTTGGAGGAGGGAGGCTGATGCTCAGGGAGGCTGGGAGGCTGATGCTGGGGGAGGCTTGGAGGAGGGGGGCTGGGAGGAGGGAGGCTGATGCTGGGGGAGGCTGGGACGAGGGAGGCTGATGCTGGGAGCAGGGAGGCTGATGCTGGGGGAGGCTGGGAGGAGAGAGGCTGATGCTGGAGGAGGCTCATGCTGGGGGAGGCTGGGAGGAGAGAGGCTGATGCTGGAGGAGGCTCATGCTGGGGGAGGCTGGGAGGAGAGAGGCTGATGCTGGAGGAGGCTCATGCTGGGGGAGGCTGGGAGGAGAGAGGCTGATGCTGGAGGAGGCTCATGCTGGGGGAGGCTGGGAGGAGAGAGGCTGATGCTGGAGGAGGCTCATGCTGGGGGAGGCTGGGGGGAGAGAGGCTGATGCTGGGGGAGGCTGGGGGGAGAGAGGCTGATGCTGGGGAAGAGGCTGCTGCTGGAGGCGGGGGGAGAGAGGCTGCTGCTGGGGGAATGGGAGAGAGGGGCCAATGCTAGAGACAGAGGACAAGGGTTGAGGGATAGAGCAATGACAATATCGATGGGGGGGGGAGTGTAAGGACTCAGAATAAGAGGGGGGCAGCATTGGGAGCTCATTATGGAGAAGGGGCAGCATGTGTGGGCTCAGTATGGAGTGGAACAATGTAGGGGGAGTCAATATCAAGAGTGGGGTAGTGTGTGTGTGTGTGTGTGTGGGGGGGTCTCAGCATAAGCGCTAGTGTGGTGGTCTTAGTATGATGAGTGGGACAGCATGGAGGTGTCATTATGGAAAAGAGGAAGGCAGCATTAGGAGCTCATGGAGAGGGGCAGCATGCACGGGACACTGTGAGGAGGGGGCAGCATGCACGGGACACTGTGAGGAGGGGGCAGCATGCACGGGACACTGTGAGGAGGGGGCAGCATGCATGGGACACTGTGAGGAGGGGGCAGCATGCATGGGACATTGTGAGGAGGGGGCAGCATGCATGGGACACTGTGAGGAGGGGGCAGCATGCATGGGACATTGTTAGGAGGGAGCAGCATGCATGGGACATTGTGAGGAGGGGGCAGCATGCATGGGACACTGTGAGGAGGGGGCAGCATGCATGGGACACTGAGGAGGGGGCAGCATGCATGGGACACTGTGAGGAGGGGGCAGCATGCATGGGACACTGTGAGGAGGGGGCAGCATGCATGGGACATTGTGAGGAGGGGGCAGCATGCATGGGACACTGAGGAGGGGGCAGCATGCATGGGACACTGTGAGGAGGGGGCAGCATGCATGGGACATTGTGAGGAGGGGGCAGCATGCATGGGACATTGTGAGGAGGGGGCAGCATGCATGGGACACTGTGAGGAGGGGGCAGCATGCATGGGACATTGTGAGGAGGGGGCAGCATGCATGGGACACTGTGAGGAGGGGGCAGCATGCATGGGACATTGTTAGGAGGGAGCAGCATGCATGGGACATTGTGAGGAGGGGGCAGCATGCATGGGACACTGTGAGGAGGGGGCAGCATGCATGGGACACTGTGAGGAGGGGGCAGCATGCATGGGACACTGTGAGGAGGGGGCAGCATGCATGGGACATTGTGAGGAGGGGGCAGCATGCATGGGACACTGTGAGGAGGGGGCAGCATGCATGGGACATTGTGAGGAGGGGGCAGCATGCATGGGACATTGTGAGGAGGGGGCAGCATGCATGGGACATTGTGAGGAGGGGGCAGCATGCATGGGACACTGTGAGGAGGGGGCAGCATGCATGGGACACTGTGAGGAGGGGGCAGCATGCATGGGACATTGTGAGGAGGGGGCAGCATGCATGGGACATTGTGAGGAGGGGGCAGCATGATGTGAGGTCAATGTGCAGATCATATTTCATAATCGAGGAAGGTGTGGTGGATATAATTTATAAGGGAGGGCAGTGTGTAGTTTATTAGGGGCAGTGTGACAGTCACAGTATATAAGTGGGGACGGTGTGGTGGAAATATTTTATACCCATGCTATGTTTTGATGTGCCTGTGGTTATCCCCATTGGGGGGGGGGGGTCAGTGCCCTTCGTTTCTCATTGATACTTTTTAGGCTATGTGCGCACGTTGCGGAAATACATGCAGTTACGCTGCGCTTTGTAGCGCAGCGTAACTGCATGCATCCTGCGTCCCCTGCACAGTCTATGGAGATTGTGCAGGGGCCGTGCGCACGTGGCGCTTTAGAGCGCAGCGCTTCGGCTACTGCCGAAGCGCTGCGTAAAAAGAAGTGACATGTCACTTCTTTCCTGCGCTTTGCCGGCAGCTCCTGCTCTGTCTATGGGAGGAGCTGCAGGCAGAGCGCATGGAATCGGCTTCACTACAGACATTTTCTGCAGCGATTAGAAGCGCATATGTGCTCTTCAGATCGCTGCAGAAATTTCTGCAGTGAACTGTACGCAACGTGCGCACATAGCCTTAAAGTGTTTTACAGATTAGATCTGCCTTAAACAGATGTCGTGTGTGAAAACTCAGTTTTACGTTGTCAATAAGGGGCGCGACCACTTAAAGTGCCTAGGGCAGCATGAAGGCAAAATACAGCCCTGACTGTCGTCACGGGGTTAGGTGAATGAAATTAGTAGCACCTGTGACCATGTAGTGGGTGGGCCTACCCCCTACCAGTACCAGCATAGTTAACCCGGAATTGTAACTAATAAAAATGTGTTATCCATATATGCATGTAGTTTGTGTTAGGGCACCCCTAGTGGCCGGGTGGGACGGCTGTTGCCACCAGGGAGGAGGAGCCGGCTGTAGCATGGGGGAAGGTGTGAGTGTGTGTGTGGTTGTTGGATCCGGGACGTGAGAGAGGGAAGATCAAGGGGCAGAGTGTGGGGCTGAATCAAGAGGGGACGCCGGAGAGAACGGGAGAGTGTACGGATCCTCGGAAGAGTGAAGCAACCGGTGTGGGTCCGGTCTGTGTGTAACCGTCAGTGGGAGCCCGGTGAAGCGGAGTAATCAGGGCACAGCCCCACGGGAGGATTCGTTAGGGCAGGTTGTCCCCCAGCCCAGGAAGTGTTTTTCTTGTCTGCCACCGCCGGATTGAGACTACGTGTGTCAAGCGTGTTAATAAATATGTCTTTTGTTTGCATCACATCTGGCCTGAAGACTGTTTGTACCGCTGCCGGCGACGACACCAACACACTCTGCCCCATCGAGCCAGTCCCCGATCTTGTAGTAGTGATGGAGCCAGGGGTAAGCCTTGAAGCAACAAAGGCCACGACTACAAGGCCGGAGGCTCCCCTGGCGCCTCACTTCAACATCATTGCCCCAGCAGGCGTGCACAGACACTGCTGTGTGTGCGCCCCTGCGTTGACCTGGGCTCACCTTCTGAGTGCCAGGTCACCGCAGGAAAGCACTCACAGCGTGTGTGTGTGTGTGTGTGTGCGTGCGTGCGTGCGTGCGGCAATGACATCACAGGTGCAAGTGAGGGGCTGCTCTCACAATCAGTGGGGGACTTTTAGATCTGCATTGAACGTGCCAGGGAGTATGGGATCAACCACAGATTAGGATTGCGGCAGACCTGGATTATGGATATCACAGGGAATTAAATTGGAAAAGATGGAGTCTATTGTGTTTATTTAACTAATTTCTATTTTTGTGTCTTTTCAGGTTCAACTTTGGAGAACGTCGGGGGACATCTAAATGGATTACAGCGGACCTTTTGCTTTGTAATAATTTTGTTAATAAATTAGTCAACGAGGGATGGCGTTGGGGGGGGGGGGGTTTATTCTAATAAAAAAAGTATTAGTTTCAAATAATAGAATTCCTAATGGGGGTGTCTACTAGATGCCCACCCATTACTAATACCAGGACTTGATGCCAGCTGGCAATTCACAGCTGGCATGAACCCCATTTATTACCCCGTTTGCCACCGCACCAGGGCAACGGGAAGAGCCGGGTCCAGCGCCAGAATTGGAGCATCTACAGGATGCACCACTTCTGGGGTTGCTGCGGGCTGCTATTGTTAAGCTGGAAAGGGCCAAATAACCATGGCCCTTCCCAGCCTAGTAATATTAGCCCCCAGTTGTCTGCTGTTCCTTGGCTGGTTATAGGAAAATGGGGGGACCCCATGCCATTTTTTTTTTCTTAAAGGGGTTATCCGGCTTGTTTTGACTTTTTTTATTATTTCACTATTGGGCTACATTGGGGCAGGTAAGTAGATACTGAGCACTTACCTGCCCTGCTGTCAGCCCCTCTCCCTCGGCTCAGAGTGGTCATGTGACCGCTCCTGCCGTGATTTTGCTGCTTCCGGTCATTTCATGTCAACATGCGCAAAGACTATGTTGACATGTAAATCTGGGAACAGCTTGTTGCCGCCCCGCTGCTTAGTGGGCACGTATAGTGCTATGAGTACCCACCCCCCTCCCACACACTCCGTAGTCTCCCTCCCCTGCCTACTGTGCCCAGCCGATTCAGTGTCCAGTTCAATAAGGCAAGGAACAATAAAGTTGCCTACTTACTTTCAGATACACGGTCAGCGCTCTGTCCCCAGCGCTTTATCATGTTTACTGCCCGACACACAGGGAACTGTCTCCCCCTCTCCCCCCGTGCACGCTGTCTGTGTCCCGCTGTCTGTGTCCCGCTCCCTGCCAGCCCCGCAGCTGCTCGCACTGCAGTCAGTATCAGCAGCTTCCACACTGCAGTGCTGGCAGCCGCGGGGATGACGAGCGCTGCTGTCAGGAGCTTAGATGAGATCATTACCTGCGGTGACGATCTCCTGACATCAGCGCTGTCACTGCCTTCTATGCCCGCTTGTTCTCACATCACATCTCGCAGACGGCCCGAGACTGTCACTAGCAATAACGTCACAAGCTCCCGCGATACTGCTGAGAACGCGGCGGGCATAGAAGTCAGTGACAGCGCTGACGTCAGCAGTGCAGGAGATCGTCACTGCAGGTAATGATCTCAGCTAACCTCCTGAAGTCAGCGCTCGTCATGCCCTGCAGTGACCTGGGCTGACCTATTGATGTTAGCTCAGGTCACTGCATTGCTCTCCCAGCCAATGGGGAACATTCTGTTCTTCATTGACTGGGACATTGACTATGGTATGGATCATCGTGGGACCCCCTTATTGGATTGCGCTGGACCCGGATTTTATTGTTCTTTTCAATAAAATGGTGAAAGAGGGAATGTTTTGGGAAGTGTTTTTTCAAATAAAACTTTTTTTGTTGTCTATTTTTTTTTTTATTACTGACTGGGTTGGTGAAGTCAGGTATCTGATAGACGCCATGAAATCACAAACCCCAGGGCTTGATGCCAGGTGACATTACACATCTGACATCAACACCATATATTACCCCGTTTGCCACCGCACCAGGGCAACGGAATGAGTTGGGGCGAAGGGCCAGGATTGGCACGTCTAATGGATGCGCCACTTCTGGGGTGGCTGTGGCCTGCTATTTTTAGGCTGGGGAGTGTCCAATAACAGTGGACCTCCCTAGTCTGATAATACCAGGCCACAGCTGTTTGCTTTACCTTGGCTGCTGATCCAATTTGGGGGGGACCCCACATTTTTTGTTTTAAATTATTTAATTTTAAATAACAGCGTGGGGTGCCCTCTGTTTTGGATTACCAGCCAAGGAGAAGCTGCCAGCTGTGGTTTGCAGGCTGCAGCCGTCTGCTTTACCCTAGCTAGCTATCAAAAATAGAGGGAACCCCACGTGTTTTTTTTTTTTTAATTATTTATTTTTTGGCTAAATACAAGGCTAAGCACCCCTTAGTGCCACATGAATGGCACTAAAGGGTGCAAGATTACAAAATGTAGGGGAGTGGGGCATTTTATATGTCTTTCTCATCTATTATCTATCCCTCTATCTATCCCTTCATCCATCCCTCTCGCTATCTGTCTCTCTATCTATCCCTCTATCTATATCTTTCCATCTATCTATCTAGCTGCTTCCGTTTTTTTTGCAGTATGCAAAAAATAGGAAGGCACGCCAATGAAACACGGACCGTATACAGAACGGAACGGATACCACACAGATGCATCCGTGAAAAAACATGACCATGACACAAAACACACACAAACACACACACACTTACCATACATACATGGCGTATATATCTACTATAGACTCACATTAGATGCTATATATAGTCTTCCTTATACAGTATTCATCTATAAGGGGTGAGGAACATGTAACATCTCTATGTGTCACCATTGTGGCTGTGAGGTGATTGCTGTGTCACAGATGAGAGAAGCAGGATCTCTGCTCTGTTATTTCTAATGCAGAGAGGTCAGGTGCTGGGGCAGAATACTGACAGCCAATGAGTGTGCAGAGGGCGGGCAGGGGGCGGGGCTGGATAGTGAGGTCGGGGCGGTGCCAGCTCTCACTGTGAGTTTGGCAACCAAGAATACAGGAAGTTATCATGTTTGCTGGAGCTAAAGGTAAACAAAGAGCTGCAGAGAATAAAGGGATAATTCAAGAGGATCAAAAGTCAGAAAACAAAAAATAACAATGTAGGGGTGATTTATATGACAATACAGCACAGATTAGCGTACATTTTTTTTTTAGTATATCTTGGATAACTCCTTTAATTATAAATGCATGGGATCCCTTCGATATTTCATAACCCGCCAAGGTACAGCAGAAATCTGAGGGCTGCAGTCATTAATGAAATTCTTACATAAAGTAAACCTATCCATGTTTGGCGTCTACGAACTCGCAGTGACCTGATTCATCATAGCGACCCATCAGTTTTATCATATAGTGAACATAGTGAATAAAATATCCCAAAAATAATTGTGAACTAACATTTTTTTTTTTTTTTCAGTATCTCACATTTGCTTTTTTTTTTTGCAGCCTTCCAGTACACTATATGGTAAATCTCTTTTTTTTTTTTAAATACAACTCATTGAGCAACCAAAATTTATTTTTTTTTTTAAAAAAAAAGGACATGGGGGTACTCCCCATTTTTCATATACAGCACAGGAACAGCTGCAGGCTGCAACCTTGAGATATCTGCTGTACCTTGGCGGGTTATGAAAAATCGAAGGGATCCCACGCATTTATAATTAAGAAAAAAAAATGGCATGGGTCCCCCCCCATTTTCCTATAGCCAGCCAAGGAACAGCAGACAACTGGGGGCTAATATTATTAGGGTGGGAAGGGCCATGGTTATTTGGCCCTTTCCAGCCTAACAATAGCAGCCCGCAGCCACCCCAGAAGTGGTGCATCCTATTGATGCTCCAATTCTGGCGCTGGACCCGGCTCTTCCTGTTGCCCTGGTGCGGTGGCAAACGGGGTAATAAATGGGGTTCATGCCAGCTGTGAATTGCCAGCTGGCATCAAGTCCTGGTATTAGTAATGGGTGGGCATCTAGTGGACACCCCCATTACGAATTCCATTATTTGAAAGTAATACAATTTTTATTAGAACAAAAAAAACCCAATACTATCCCTCATTGACCAATTTATTAACAAAATTATTACAACGCAAAAGGTCCACCGTAATCCATTTAGATGTCCCCCGACGTTCTCCAAAGTTGAACCTGAAAAGACATAAAAATAGAAATTAGTTAAATAAACATAATAGACGCCATCTTTTCCAATTTAATTCCCTGTGACATCCATAATCCAGGTCTGCCGCAATCCAAATCTGTTGTTGATCCCATACTCCCTGGCATGTTCAATGCAGATCTAAAAGTCCCCCATTGATTGTGAGAGCAGCCCCTCACTTGCACCTGTGACGTCATTGCCCCAGCAGGCGCGCACACACAGCACACACACACAGCGCGCACGCACACCACACACACTGCTGTGAGTGCTTTCCTGCGGTGACCTGGCACTCAGAAGGTGAGCCCAGGTCAACGCAGGGGCGCACACACAGCAGTGTCTGTGCGCGCCTGCTGGGGCAATGATGTCACAGGTGCTACTAATTTCATTCACCTAACCCCGTGACGACAGTGTCGCGCAATATCACTACCCGTGACCGGGTCGCGCAGCACTGCCTTCACGGGGTCATGTGAGTCCATTGTGAACTCACCTCACCTGACGTCCGGTGTCCTGGGGCGGCACGATAGCGTAGCTGCAGCTAATTGCGTCCTCCGATCAGCTGTTTTCCAGTTCTGTTGTGAGTGCGCGCTCCCGCGGTCACAACGGGATCTGAAGAAGCGAGGGCGCATGCGCCGCCTTCTCATGCAAAATACTAGCTACTGCGGGCTTCAGAAACATGGCGCCGGAAATAAGCGCTATGCGCTGGTGCCAACTCTGGCGCCATGTTTCTGAAGAGAAAAATTTGCAAAACCCGCCCGGACATTAGGAGAGAGGTGCACATGTCAATCAAAAACTGCACGAATTTTCAAACTTTATAAAGTTGGATTTCACTGACTAAACACCAGAGCTGCCCACTAATGGTATGTACACAATGTGCCTGATAGTGCCAGTACTGCACTGGCTGCACCTTATACATGAAAATCCTGATGTTTGGTTCCCTTTAACTGCAGCACGAATGGATTTTTTTCCGCAAAGCCAGATCCATTACAAATGCGTTGTCATTTCAATGCATTTGCAATGGAATCACAGCAATATGCGGTCACATGTGGCACACACTGGATCCGTTGCTTTGCGGTATTTTACCTTTTTTCAAAAACACCTTTCTCTTTCTTTCTCTCTCTCTCTCTCATCCCCAGCTGCCTAGTTGTACCTGGCTGGACTCAAGAATTAGGCAAAGCCCATGTCGTGATTTTTTTTTAATTATATCATGAAATTAATTAAATAATTAAAATAAAAAAAAAGGGGGCTTCCCTATATTTTTGGTACCCAGCCGGGTATAAATAGGCAGCTGGGGGCAGCCCATACCTACCTGGTACAAAAATATGGTGAACACCATATACCTTTTGAAATACATAAATACGGCCAAGAACTAATATCATATAAACAACATGAAACACATAGTATAAGGCCAAAATGTAATCAATTTATTAAGCAATTTATTCACGCTCCCTGAAGTTCTCACGAAACGTACGTTGGAGGCGTGGGTGTGTGGATAGAGGTAATATGCGCTACTTGTAAGCTTGTATTGCAGCCCTTATTGTTATAGACCTTATATGCTTTAGTGCCTGCTCTGCTATGCGGTCACCAGCCTTTCCTATGTAACCCATGCACACTGCAGCAGCTATACTTTCTCTCCTTATTTACTTTGTATACTTATATCATCTTACACTACTCAGATCTATGTATGTGTAAATAATCTGAGCTCCCCCTGCTGGTTGGTTGTTTGTAGAGCTTGCACTATGCACCTTATACCTCCATATGGACTGCAATTAGGATGGATTAACCATGTATTTATCTATGGAATCAAATAGGCACTTGGACTTTGATATTTATAAATCCTCTGGATATATTTATTTGATTTATTGATTGTTATCTTAAATTCATTGTAATATTGATAATCTGTCCTCTCCCAATATCTGTTGGCACTGTGTATTTTTATTATGAAATATACATTTTTTTTGCTTAACAAATTGATTACATTTTGGCCTTATACTATGTGTTTCATGTGCTTTAAAAAATATGGTGAAGCCAACGTTTTTTTGTTGTTTTTTTTTTTTTTTTTTACCCCTAACAATAGGGTTAAGGTTCTGTGTTTGGGGATTGGGGTTTTGGTTTTTTATTCTTTTTAATTTAAAAAAAAAAAAAAAAAAAAAAATCGAAATTTTACTGCTCACTCATCGCTACTCCTGACCACAGCGCCAGCAGAACAAGTAACCAGATCAGCTGACTCCAGTGTCAGCCAATTACTTGTTCTGTGTCCTGCTGCATCCATCGCAGCGTGTGTGGGCTGTGAGGTCACCTGAGTTCGGCCGACACTGGAGTCCGCTGATCTGATTACTTTTTCTGCTGGCTATGAGGTCAGGAATTCAGCTGATTTCAGATGAGATGACTCCAGTGTCGGCGGAACTCAGCTGACCTCACAGCCAGCACACGCTGCGATGAATGCAGGGGGACACAGAGCATGTAATCGGCTGACACTGGAGTCAGCTGAATTCCTGACCACACAGCCCACACACTGTCACACATGATTGGCAGTAGGCAGTGACAGCTGTTAGGCTATGTGCCCACAGGAGCTCGTACCTGCGGATATATCCGCAGGTACGGCCGCAGGTTTCCCGCAGCTGCCCTCTGGCATCCGCAGCTATTTTTAGCTGCGGTAGTACAGTGAAATAGCTGTGGTAAACCTGCGGAATGCCCGGCCTCTATCTCCATAGTGCAGAGCCGGGATTTCCGCAGGTAAATCCGCAGGAATAATTGACATGCAGTTATGTGCAGCTGCGGGACATCCGCAGCGTGGACACACTCCCAATGTCCCATAGGATAAAATGGGGAGTGTCTGTACTTGCTGAAACCTGCGGATTTATCTGAAAAATCCAGATAAATCCGCAGGTTTCCGCGGCAAAATCCGCAGAAGCAAGCTCCCGTGGGCACATAGCCTTAACCTGCATCCATCGCAGCATGTGCGGGCTGTGAGGTCAGGCGTTCAGCAGACTCCAGTGCCAGCCGATAAATTAAGTGTCCCGCTGCATCCATAGCAGTAGCCATAAAAAGTAGAAGGACCCAGTAAAATAACAATTGTGGTTGCATGCATTGCACATTCAATCCCCAGGATCTGGTCATATGCGGTTTGCGTTTCTTTGCCTACAGGCAAAAACCCGCTGATGTGAAAGTAGCCTTATTTCTGCAACAAAATTTGCAAGGAAAAAAAATAAGCAGCGTGTGCACAGCAATTTATGATTCTCAAAGACTTTGCTGGGATGCTTCTTTCCTTGCAGTGTTGATTAAAATCTGCAAGGAAAAAAAAAAGCAAAGTGTGCACAGAGCCTATAAATGCTTTGGGCAATGTAGCTTGATAGCCAATATCCAGAAGACTGTGTAGGCCAGAACAGACGCAGGACTGCGAGCCTAGTGGTTTGTACTTTATAACAAGTTTGTCTCAATTTACTTCAATTATCTTTGGTTTATTTAGTTTTGGGATGGAGGACGCAGATTTTGACATGGCTTTTAAAGGGGTATACTAGCTAATAAATCTAATTTCTAAATATGCTAATACAGAATTCTTAGCTTTTTGGGTATGGGTGAGGAACCTTCAGCCCACAGGCTGTTTGCGGCCAGTGATTACTTTTTCTGCGGCCCCAGAGCACATTCCCGGGTACCGCAGTGTTTGGTCAGCAGCTGCACTTTTGCCAGATGCCAGCCCCTTAAATCCAAAAGACTGATGCGAGGATACGCACGCATCCTGTGTGCACATACTATGAGGTCCTCACGCTGGCCTGTACTAGTGTGCTCATGGTTTCCCTTGTGGGCAGCTTAAGCAGTGCAAGATGCGCCGTGCTTCCGTCCCAAAGAAAGGAGCAGCTGTTTTACTGGACTCCCTGCTGCACATGCCTCCCGAACCTGTGCTGTGTGACTCCTCACCCCAGTATTGTGGTTCCGCAACCCAGTGCTGTTCCCCCTTATGGTGCGTACCCCCTAGTACTCTGTGCACCTAAATGCTATGTAACCCCCTCTGTTATCTATGCTCCCCCACTACTGTTAGTGTCCCCCCCATTGCTGTTCACACCGCCACAAGTAAGTACTATCCGTGCTCTCCAGTGCCGTGTACTCACCATTGTTGTCCGTGCCCCCCGCCCCCCCCCCGTGCTGCCCTTGTCCCCCAGTCCTGTCTGTGCCCTCCTATTGCAATCCATGCTGCCCAGTACTGTCTGTGCTCTCCCAGTGAAGTCCGAGCCCCAGCATCTCCTGTGATGGTTACACCCCAGCGTCTGATCTAATGTATATGCCCCCAGCCCCTCCTGACCAAGACAAACCTGTAAAAGCAGTTGTAAGGAACAACATGATCAATATCACCAAACATCACAGCCACACCAAAGAGAAGCAGCTCCAGCCACCACAATAGGCATGAGTTAATTGTTTGACCAAATATAGCAGGGCCATTTTCACTGAATTTTGTGCAGCCCTGAAAATTCGAAATTGCCTCAGGTAATGTTGAACGAGTAGTTAGCGAGTACTGTCTGCTACTCGCATATTCGTTACGATTAGCGGGCGCAATGTAAGTCAATGGGAAATACTTGCCAAGTCGTGAGTAACCCGAAAGCTGTACATTTCGTGCGAGTAGCAAATAGTACGGCTCTCGGGTTACTCGATACTTAGCGAGTATTTCCCATTGACTTACATTGCACCCACTACTCGTAACGACAGTACTCGCAAACAGTACTGACACTATTCACTAACAGCATAGCAAGTACGAATAGTTAACTACTCGCTCAATACTAGCCTCAGAAAGTTAAAAAGTTTCCCCCCCCCCCCCCCGATTTACAGGGTCCAGTTTAGGGCCACTGTCAATTAACCAGAGTAAATAGTGTCTTAGAAAAGTGTCTCTTAAGGTACCGTCACACTAAGCGACGCTCCAACGATCCCACCAGCAACCTGACCTGGCAGGGATCGCTGGAGCATCGCTACACGGGTTGCTGGTGAGCTGTCAAACAGGCAGATCTCACCAGCAACCAGCCCCCAGCCAGCAGCGACGCGTGGAAGCGATGCTGCGATGGGTAACTAAGGTAAATATCGGGTAACCAACCCGATATTTATCTTGGTTACCAGCGCACACCGCTTAGCGCTGGCTCCCTGCACTCCTAGCCAGAGTACACATCGGGTTAATTACCCGATGTGTAGTCTGGCTATGTGTGCAGGGAGCAGGGAGCCAGCACTGGCAGCGTGAGAGCGGCGGACGCTGGTAACGAAGGTAAATATCGGGTAACCAAGGAAAGGGCTTCTTGGTTACCCGATATTTACATTGGTTACTAGCGTCTGCAGAAGCCGGCCCTCTGCACATTCAGTTGTTGTGCGCTTCACAGCGGGAGAGCAACAACTAAAAAATGGTCCAGGACATTCAGCAACAACCAGCGACCTCACAGCAGGGGCCAGGTTGTTGCTGGATGTCACACACAGCAATATCGCTAGCAACATCGCTGCTACGTCACAAAAGTCGTGCCTCAGCAGCAGCGATGTTGCTAGCGATGTTGCTTAGTGAGAAGTGGCCTTTAGTCTCAGAGACCCAGCCTGTTCAGGCATTACACCAGGGGTCTCAAACTCGGCTGGGTATATGGACTGCACATAAGAAAATAATAATTTGGAAGGCCGCGTTCTTTTCAGGACAAAGTGACAATTTTATTTGTACCATATACTTTTTTTTTTTTCTATACACCTTTGGATCTATGTTTTTGAACCATTTTTTGCTTTATTATAACAAAAGTGCAATTTTTTGTATATATAAGTTTGGGCACCCCTATTAATATTAACCTTTTTTCTTTATAACAATTTGGGTTTTTGCAACAGCTATTTCAGTTTCATATATCTAATAACTGATGGACTGAGTAATATTTCTGGATTGAAATGAGGTTTATTGTACTAACAGAAAATGTGCAATCCGCATTTAAACAAAATTTGACCGGTGCAAAAGTATGGGCACCCAAACATAAAAGTGAGATTAATATTTTGTAGATCCTCCTTTTGCAAAAATAACAGCCTCTAGTCGCTTCCTGTAGCTTTTAATGAGTTCCTGGATCCTGGATGAAGGTAGATTTGACCATTCCTGTTTACAAAACAATTCCAGTTTGATGGTCGCCGAGCATGGACAGCCCACTTCAAACCATCCCACAGATGTTCAATGATATTCAGGTCTGGGCCATTCCAGAACATTGTAATTGTTCCTCTGCATGAATGCCCGAGTAGATTTGGAGCGGTGTTTTGGATCATTGTCTTGCTGAAATATCCATCCCCTGCGTAACTTCAACTTCGTCACTGATTCTTGCACATTATTGTCAAGAATCTGCTGATACTGAGTTGAATCCATACGACCCTCAACTTTAACAAGATTCCCGGTGCCGGCATTGGCCACACAGCCCCAAAGCATGATGAAACCTCCACCAAATTTTACTGTGGGTAGCAAGTGCTTTTCTTGGAATGCCGTGTTTTTTTTTGCCTCCATGCATAATGCCTTTATGTATGACCAAACAACTCAATCTTTGTTTCATCAGTCCACAGGACCTTCTTCCAAAATGTAACTGGCTTGTCCAAATGTGCTTTTGCATACCTCAGGCGACTCTTTTTGTGGCATGCTTGCAGAAACGGCTTCTTTCGCATCACTCTCACATACAGCTTCTCCTTGTGCAACGTACGCTGTATTGTTGACCGATGCACATTGACACCATCTGCAGGAAGATGAAGCTGCAGGTCTTTGGAGGTAGTCTGTGGATTGTCCTTGACTGTTCTCACCATTCTTCTTCTCTGCCTTTCTGATATTTTTCTTGGCCTGCCACTTCTGGGCTTAACAAGAACTGTACCTGTGTTCTTCCATTTCCTTACTATGTTCCTCACAGTGGAATCTGACAGTTTAAATCTGAGACAACTTTTTGTATCCTTCCCCTGAACAACTCTGCTGAATAATCTTTGTTTTCAGATCATTTGAGAGTTGTTTTGAGGAACCCATGATGCCACTCTTCATAGGAGATTCAAATAGGACAACAACTTGCAAGTGGCCACCTTAAATACCTTTTCTCATGATTGGATACACCTGCCTATGAAGTTCAAAGCTCAATGAGGTTACAAAACCAATATAGGGCCGTTTCACATTTGCGCTATTTTGACGGAATCGGGTTCCGTCACTAATGTAGTGCAGTTCATTTATTTACAGTGGAAGCGCAACATCATGTGGACACAAGCGAGTACTGCATGACACACGCGCCATAGTAACGTGCTTCCAATTTAAATAAATGAACTGTACTACATTAGTGACGGATTCAGTTTGCGTCAAAACAACGCAAGTGTGAAACTAGCCTTAGTGCTTTAGTAAGTCAGTAAAAAGTAGTTAGGAGTGTTCAAAATCAAGAAATTGATAAGGGTGCCCATACTTTTGCACCGGTCAAATTTTGTTTAAATGCGGATTGCACATTTTCTGTTAGTACAATAAACCTCATTTCAATCCAGAAATATTACTGAGTCCATCAGTTATTAGATATATGAAACTAAAATAGCTGTTGCAAAAACCCAAATTGTTATAAAGAAAAAAGGTTAACATTAATAGGGGTGCCCAAACTTATATATATATATATATATATATATATATATATATATATATAAAACATTTTGATGGTAAAAAAAAAAAAGTAATGCTTTTTTGCATTGCAAGGCCATGCGGCACAATACGGCACTAATGCAAGTCTATGCGGAAAAAACGCAACCGGCGGCAAAAAAAAAGGTTGCTTTTTTTCTGCAAAGCGCCGTATTGTGCCGCTCAGCAAAAACCGGATGTGTGAAAGCAGCCTAAATGTGGCTGTCAACCAAGGTGATCCCTGCATCTGCTGGATTGAGGGGTGAACTGTAGTTCGTGTTCATATTCAGAGAATATTACTTATTCAGGGGTCACAATAATTTTGTATATATATATATATATATATATATATATATATATATATATATATATATATATATATATATATATATATATATATATATATATATATATATATATATATATATATATATATATATATATATATATATATATATATCACATTATATGTGATCACATGTGGAAGAGGTACAAGGACTGTGCACCGAGACCATGGAAATACCATGGAGAGAGTTTCACAAAATCTACAGTGTGTGATATGACAAGTATCTTCTGAGGATTTACTTGGAAAGAAAGACTCTGGACACAAGAACACAAATACTGCATAGTTTTATAAAATAATAATCCTCACAAAGACGACCATGTCGCAGATTCCCCACAGATGCATCTCTCAGAAATCCATTCACATGTATTCGGAGTAGCAGTATACAAATCATTCTTCAGCTCAATACTAAAGTTAGTTTTTAAAAAAAAAAAAAAACAAAAACAAAAAAAACCCATAATATATATCTTTATACATAGTGCAATATGGTTCTCGTAACAAAAAAAAAAAAAAAACACGGATTCATTCCACACTGATTACAGCGAGAAGCGATTCTCATCTGGCAGGCATCCACAATAGTCCAGAAATTCACACCAACGCCATATGTGCAAAAAGAGCAAAAACTCCAGCAGTGATCAGGGTCAGGACTGGACGTCTTTTAAGGAAGCTCCAGGCGGTTAGTCATTTGGTCTGGTCTCTAGAAAAATACGTCAGAATATGCTGGATTTTCAGGAGACGTTCCTTTAATGATCTCATTGATAGAACTGAGAGCTGATACCTGGGATCCACAGGTAACACGGCCAGGAGCCACCAGCACCACGCTGGGCCACTGGGAGAGATCTGAAATCACAAAGGGTTATTAGATTTAGTTACAAAGTAATACTCAATGTTTATAGGCAAAAACAACTTTGCATCTAGATAATTACTGGGTCTAACCACTGCCAGATTATGCATGTAACCCTATGGACTTAGATCAGGTTCAGACGAGTGTATCACAGCCACATTTGTCCACCCGTATGAAGCACGCAAGTCTCAGTCCAACCAGGGGGTTCTGGCTGTCCAAAAAGCAACATGGCTGCATCGTCTAACGCCACAATCCGTGGAGAAACACAAAGTTTTTGCAGCAATTTTGGAAAACATAGCAAAATGATCCATTTTTGCTGCAATTGTAGCAAAACTCATCCCAGGAGCGTAATGTGTACCTGGAAGGTTCAACAGACAAGTTAATAGTCGCTATATTGCTGCTAGACTGTATCCGTACACCGCGGTCGGGCAGGGACCTGCATTACTAATGTAAACACCAATGGACCTGTATTACTTTAGCACTAGTTTCAGTTGTTTTGAAGTTTCATACTGCAAAAACAGTTCGGGTACACTGGTGTCTAAAGACCCCGTGTATACATACCCTCAGAAGAGTCAACCTGCTGACTGCCCAAATACAAAGAGGTAATGGCAGACACCATCAGTAAAGCAAAATAAAAAAGGGGCTGGGTACTCATCTCACAACAAATGGCATTATGGGATATAAATGATCTATAGCGACTGTACAACTTGTGGAGAAAGGCTGAACGCAACACATCTGTGTCCATTATAACCTAGGTAACAACTAAAAATAATTATATAAACCTTTGCCTGTAAACCATTGAATCTCATCCAACATTTACTTGTAATTATGTGTTAGGGACAGTTCTCCCCAAGAAAAAAAAAAAAAAAAAAAGTATACCATATAGGGATCACCAAACAATATTGAAAAAGTGACTAGCTTTATTGATATAACAACGTGGACAAGTCTTGGCTCAAGGAGCAGCAGGAGCACACAAAACAGACAACTTAACAGAGAGGCATAAATCCCCAACACACCGACCTCTAAGGCTCTGTGCGCACTGGGAAATGGAATTTTCTTGAGAAAATTCCGCATCCTCTCAAAGATTACCGCACCCGCGGTAAAAAACCGCGGGAAACCGCACCCGAAAACCGCATGCGGTTTGCCGCGGCTTTACCGCGGTATTATTCGCGGTATTGCCGCGGTTTTGCCGCGTGCGGGTTGGGATGTGCTTTATTGCATTCAATGCAATAAAGCACATTGAAGAAAAAAAAAAAAACACATTTAATTCTGATAGTAGATAGACAGAAGAATAGATAGAGGGATAGATAGATAGACAGACAGAGGGATAGATAGATAGATGACAGATCGCTACATTTCCCACGGTCGGCAGTGAGTTCACATTACCGGCCGTGGGAAATGACCGATAATTACCTCTGCTGTCTGCTGCATTCAGCCTGTGTCTGTGACAGTCGCGGCTGGATGGAAGCAGTGCAGGACGCCGGAGCTGTGGATGTCGGAGCGGTGGATTACGCCGGAGCTTTGTTTGGGGGGGTTAATAAAATGGTGAACGAGGCTTGTTTGTTTTATTTAAAATAAAGGATTTTTCTGTGTGTGTGTTTTTTTCACTTTACTTACGGGTTGATCATGTCAGCTGTCACATAGACGCTGCCATGATCAAGCCTGGGGTTAATGGCGGTGGTCCCCCATCACCATTAACCCCTTGTATTACCTTGTCACCACTGCTACACGGTGGCAAGAAGAGCCGAGGACACGCCGGCAGTGCCGCATAATGGATGCGACAGTGCCGGGGCAGCTGCGGCTGATATTCTCGGCTGCCGGAGGGGGAGTGAGGCGGGGGACATTACCCCTGCCCCTCTCCCTCCCCAGCCTGAGAATACCGGGCCGCCGCTGTGTGCTTACCTCGGCTGGACGGTGAATATGCAGCGGAGCCCACGTTCTTTGTTTTCTATATTTCCGTTTTCTTTCTATGTGTGTTCTATGTGTCTGTGTCTATGTGATCTATGTCTGATGTGTGTTCTGTGTCTGATGTGTGTGTTTACTCTGCACGACTTCCTGTTCCTGTAATGACATCACTTCCCTGCAAAACCGCAAGCAAGTGATGTACATTACCGGAGGTAAACCGCAAAATACCGCAGGGAATAACGCAGGAAAACGCAGTGAACCGCACAGAATTTGCTGCCTGCGTTATTCCCTGCGGGATTTCATGATTAACATTGAGTCAATGGAGTGAAATCCCGCAGCGATGTGCGGAAAAGAAGTGACATGCACTTGTTTTTGCTGCGGGATTCCCGCAGCAAAACATGCAGCTGTCAAATTCCGCCCAGTGCGCACAGGATTTTTTTTCTCCATAGGATTTGCTGGTGATTCACTGCAGAGATGTTATGAACATTTTCTGCAGCGAAACATGCAGCAAATCCGCGGCAAAATCCGCGAAAAATCCGGTAAGTGCGCACATAGCCTAATAGTGTATTACAACAATATAGCGTACCTCATATCTAGAAATACAAGTAAAAAATCGTTGGGGATTTATGCCTTGAGCCAGGACTTGTCCACGTTGTTATATCAATAAAACTTGTCACTTTTTCAATATTGTTTGGTGATCCCTCTATGGTATACACCTTTTTTGTTTCTAAATGTTTCCAATTTGTGTACCAGGAGATCCCAATGGGTGGTGCCCTTCTCATGTTGATAACTGGACACAGTTCTCCCCTGTTGCATCCCTGTCCTTGATGCAAGCTCAGACACTGCTGGCAGGTAATGGCTGTGATATACAGCCAGCATCTGCCTCAAACATCAGCGGGGGAAGCAGAGCTCTGTATGGTACAGTTAAAGGGAACCGGTCATCAGAAATTTAGCTATAAGGGTATGTGCGCACGTTGCTTTTTACCTGCTTTTTTGCTGCTTTTTCTTCTGCGCTGTTTAATGCCAAAATGGATGTGTTCTTCTATTCAAGCAAAGTCTATGGGAATTTGGGTTTCTTGTTCACACTGTGTTGTTCAAAATGCAGCCTTTTTGTGGCAGAACTTTGGTCAAAAACTCAGCTTTTCAAAGAAGCAACATGTCAATTGTTTTTGCCATTTGGGTTTTGCACTGCAAAGGTGAGTTTTTGACCAAAGTTCTGCCACAAAAAGGCAGCATTTTGAACAATAGTGTGAACAAGAACCCAAATTCCCATAGACTTTGCTTGAATAGAAGAACACATCCATTTTGGCATTAAACAGCGCAGAAGAAAAAGCAGCAAAAAAGCAGGTAAACAGCAACGTGCGCACATACCCTAAAGCTAAAAGTTCCCCCCTCTGCAGCTCCTGGGCTGCATTCTAGGAAGCTTCCTATAGTTTCTGTGGCAACTTTTATACCAAAATAAAACACTTTGTAAACTGGTACCTTTTCTTATGCAAATTTCTTAAATCGTCCATGGGGGCGGGCTGCCTGGGGTCCGTTGCTGTTCCTCCTGCAGATTTACGCCGCCCCCGAACGCTGAATTTCAAAGCTCAGGACGCCGCCCCTGGGTGCCCGTGGTCCCGCGCATGCGCTGTTCCACTGTAGCGGTGCCGTGCACTGTGTGCACGTGTGACCGCTGGTGACGCTTTGCGCAGCCACGAGGTTATGGGCGGCGCTGTTAGTGTCATCAGCAAGTGCCGCCCATAACCTCGTGACCGCACTTTCCCCTATTACTCCAGCGTTATGCGCAAGCGCTCGCTGGCCTGATGCCCAGACGTCACCTCCTTCCCATCCTGCTCAGCAGCAGGAAATAGATGACGTTACAGATGACAATGTGTGACTGATTTTACATGTTTTTTTTTTACTGTGTACGTCGCTCTGATGCTCGCCGCGTCTCCCCGTAACCTAAGCTCTCCTGCTCCGTCCGCTCCTCGCATCTATTTCCTGCAAAAAACAAGTCCTCATAAGATTAGGTGAATGGAATAATAGTCATGGTTCTTGGAAAAAGGTGGGGCTAAAAAGAAAAGCCCAGAAAAAAGAAAAAAAAAAATTCAACTTATTGTGCAAAAAGAAAGTCCTAATGCAGCTTTACCTACAAAACAAGGACAGCCTGATTTTTTTTTTTAACACCTTAGTGACAGCCAATTTTGACCTTCAAGGTGGAAACACATCTATGCGAGTAAAATCGGTCCGACTGGGCTGAAAAAAACTTGGCTGATTTTAGTTCACGTTAGGTCCGAGTGCAACGCAAGTGCGATGCTTTTTCTGAATAAATTAAACGATTTTACTAGCGTGTGTAATGCATGTGTAATGCATATTTTTTACTATGTCATCTGCCATTCAGCTCAGCTACATGGCTGCTGACAGCAGACACAGACAGAGCCGCACTGTCAGAATGAACTCGGGTGAACTTCACTCGACTTCATTGTCATGCTGCGGCTCTGTCTGTGTCGCGTCCTGATTAGCGGTCACCAGTGAAGGACTCACCGGTGACCGCTAATCCCCTGAGTGACTGAAGTTGGCAGCCCTCTCTCATACTCACCGATCCCAGATCTCCGGCGCGGCGCTGCACGGCATTCACACTGCTGCGGCGGCTTTTACCATTTTGAAAAAGCCGGCCGCTCATTAAACAATCTCGTATTCCCTGCTTTCCCCGCTTTCCCCGCCCACAGGCGCCTATGATTGGTTGCAGTGAGACACGCCCCCACGCTGAGTGACAGGTGTCTCACTGCAACCAATCACAGCAGCCGGTGGGCGGGTCTATACTGTGCAGTGAAATAAATAATTAAAAAAACGGCGTGCGGTCCCCCCAATTTTAATACCAGCCAGATAAAGCCATACGGCTGAAGGCTGGTATTCTCAGGATGGGGAGCTCCACGTTATGCGGAGTCCCCCAGCCTAACAATATCAGTCAGCAGCCGCCCAGAATTGCCGCATACATTATATGCGACAGTTCTGGGACTGTACCCGGCTCTTCCCGATTTGCCCTGGTGAGTTAGCAAATCGGGGTAATAAGGAGTTAATGGCAGCCCATAGCTGCCACTAAATCCTAGATTAAATCATGTCAGGCGTCTATGAGACACCTTCCATGATTAATCTGTAAATTACAGTAAATAAAACACACACACACCTGAAAAAATCAATTAGAAATAAAAAACACAAAACAAATTCCCTCATTACCAATTTAATAAACCCCAAAAAGCCCTCCATGTCCGGCGTAATCCACGGACCTCCAGCGTCGCTTCCAGCATGAAGGTGACAGGAGCGGCAGCAGACACCGCCGCTCCTGTCACCTCCACGCAGCAACTGAGGTGAGTAGCGCGATCAGCTGCGGTCACTGGATCCAGCGGTGGCCGCGATTGACCTCAGTGACAGCAGCTGATTGCGCTACTCACCTCAGTTGCTGCGTGGAGGTGACAGGAGCGGCGATGTATTCTGCTGCTCCTGTCACCTGCATGCAGCTGAGCTGGAAGCGACGCTGGAGGTCCGTGGATTACGCCGGACATGGACGGCTTTTTGGGGCTTATTAAATTGGTAATGAGGGAATTTGTTTGTGTTTTTTATTTCTAATAAATGATTTTCAAGTGTGTGTGTTTATTTACTGTAATTTACAGATTAATCATGGAAGGTATCTCGGGGAGACGCCTGACATGATTAATCTAGGATTTAGTGGCAGCTATGGGCTGCCATTAACTCCTTATTACCCCGATTTGCCAACGCACCAGGGCAAATCGGGAAGAGCCGGGTACAGTCCCAGAACTGTCGCATATAATGTATGCGGCAATTCTGGGCGGCTGCTGACTGATATTGTTAGGCTGGGGGGCTCCCCATAACGTGGAGCTCACCATCCTGAGAATACCAGCCTTCAGCCGTATGGCTTTATCTGGCTAGTTTTAAAATTGGGGGGACCGCACGCTGGTTTTTTTTAATTATTTCTTTCACTGCACAGTATAGACACGCCCACCGGCTCCCGTGATTGGGTGCAGTGAGACACCTGTCACTCAGCGTGGGGGCGTGTCTCACTGCAACCAATCATAGGCGCCTGTAGGCGGGGAAAGCAGGGAATACGAGATTGTTTAATGAGCGGCCGGCTTTTTCAAAATAGTAAAAGCCGCCGGAGCAGTGAGAATGCCGGGCAGCGCCGCGCCGGGGATCGGTGAGTATGAGAGAGGAGGGGAAAATGACCGACAGACTGTGAGAGAGGGACAGAGATAGTGACGGACCGACAAAATAGAGACCGAGAGGGAGAGACCGACTGATAGAGAATAGTGATTGACAGACATTGGGAGACATCACTCGTTTCTAGTGTTTTAGGAAACATGCGAGAAATGTATTTAGAAAATCGGATGTCACTAGGATGGTGTGAGTGCCTGAGTGCCGTCCCGTGATATCCGATTATTTACACGCTCCCATAGACTTGCAATGGAGAAACTCGCAGTAGAAACTCGCAAAAAAGCAGCATGCTGCGATTTTTTTCTCGGTCCGATTTGGACAAAAAAAAAAAAAAAAAAAACGCAAATACGAGCTGAATCATTCACCAACATGTGTCCGATTCCAATGCGAGTTTCTCGCATTGCTCTACTGCGAGAAACTCGCAAGTGAGAAGCAGCCCTAAGCCGTATTTTAGAAATCTGACCAGTCACACTTTATGAAGTGATAACTCTTGGACGCTTCAATGGATCACGGTGATTTTGAGATTGTTTTTGGCGACATATTTTACTTCATGATAGCGATAAATTTGGCAAAAATTTTGTAGCATCCACGCCACGCTCTTTCTGGAGAATTACAAGTATGACAGTTTAGTGCCCATACATTGTACACCTGTATTTTTTAGTGTCCGCATACATCGTGCCCAGCTTCTGGAGACATGCACTCCGTAAATTAAGTGCGCTCTCCCCACTATAATAATACCCCACACATGTGGCGGCTTACTGCAGTGTAGGCACATGGGGACTCAGGAGGGGAGCATTTCGATCTGGGAGCACAGACGCCACTGGATTTTATTTGGGGGGTGGGATCTGTCTCTCTTCCTAGAGTCTGGCAAGTTAGGTCCCTCCTGGGAAGGGGTATCTGCATTTTTTTGAGGGGTAAACTTTCCTCCAACTGTGTATCCCCAAGAATAAGCCCCATCGCATTTTCCAAAGAAAAGAAAAGAAAACGGAAAACAAAAGAAAACAAAAGAAAAAAAAAAAAAAAAGGTTGGCGTCACAACTTTACAAGAGCCATAGCATTAACATTTTTGAGGAGCTGTGTGCAAACTTCTTTTTTTTTGCACCCTGAAGTGATTTTTTATTGATATTTTGGGTGAGAATGAACATACCGTATTTTTCGCTTTATAAGACGCAGTTTTCCTCCCAAAAATTTGGGAGGAAAATGGGGGGTGCGTCTTATAAAGCAGTACCTGGGGGGGTCCTGTCTGAGGCGATCGGGCGGCCGGGTGCCTGTGGCTGCATGCAAGCGGCCGGGTACCTGTGCTTGCGTGTGGTGGCAGCCGGGTACCCGTGGCTGTGTGCGGGCGGCAGCCGGGTGCTGTGTGGGGTCGGCAGCCGCCATCACACAGCACCTGGCTGCCGCCCGCACACAGCCACGGGTACCCGGCTGCCACTGCACGCAAGCACAGGTACCCGGCGGCTTGCACGCAGGGTGGGCGGGCAGCCTGCTGGCTGCCACTCTCTGCGTGCGAGGTGGGCGGCTGTGCAGCAAGTTACCAGGTGTCCGCGGTCCCACTTTCAAATGATGGCGCCGGTGGAGCTCTTGGATGAGAGCTCCATCTGCGCACACGCTGCTCCGGGAGTTAGCGCGTGCGCAGATTGAGCCCTTCGATGAGAGCTCCATCTGCGCATGCGTCGCTCTGGGCGCCATTACTTGAACGGGACCGCGGACACACTGGGAAAACACCGCATCCGTCTGCTCCACCACTGAGCAGTCGCCGCCGCTGCCACCACTGAGCAGTCCCCGCCGCTCCCACCACTGAACCGGGACCGCGGACACTCACTGCACCGGCCTGCTGCACAGCTCACCCGCCGCCGCCACCACTGCCCCCCTCGGCTCCTGCCACCATGGACGCCATCGCGTCTGCAACCACGGATGCCACGGCACCTGCAACCACGGACCCCGCTGACACTGACCTGCCGCGCCTGCCAGCACAACCTGTGCCTCCTGTGACCCCGCTTCACCACCACTGCCCCCCTCCGGTAAGAGAACACCGGAGTATAAGACGGACCCCATTTTTCTTTTTTTTTTACCTTTTTTTGTGTCTAAATTTGGGGTGCGTCTTATAATCCGGTGTGTCTTATAAAGCGAAAAATACGGTATATATTTTGGGTGAAAAAAATATGTATATGTATTATATATACACAGTATATACAATGTCTTGATGTCCTGATAGTCTGTTGCTGAGTCCAACAAAGTGCAATTCTGGTGTTATGATTTTTTTTCTCTCATTATGCCATGTAACGATTGGATATTTCTGAACGCAGTAATACCAAATGTGATTTTTTTTATTTTCAAATGGGGCAAAAGGGCAATTTTAACTTTTTTTTTTCCTTTACTAGTCTGTAGGAGGCTGAGTTTCAAACATCCGATTGCTTCTGCAATGCAGAAGCAGTTCTCTGTAGAAAAAAAAAAAAACCAAAAAAAACCAAAAACCAAGATCTCCTATGAATGCGGCTCACTATCGGCGTTCACAGAAATTAGTAGACTAGTACAGGTAAAGGTGCAGGCTCTGCGTACAAGCCTACATCGAAGGTAGGGACACGTCCCATGATGTACATAGGCGTTAACATTAGAAGTCCCAGAAATTTCTAGCTCCCCCCTGAATCCCGAAAGAGGGTCAAATGACATACAATAAACTGAATAGCACTAACTAGAAACTAAAATGGCTAAACTCAATGGAAAACAACAACCTCCTGTGGTGCGACAGTAATGGCCTTAATTACAGAACAAAAAAGACGGTGATTATAGGATGTTAGCTAAAACCCTTCAGGTCATTCCACCCATCTCTGGGTTCCAAAGGTAGAAATGTTAAATGACCACTCTCTGGGACTTCATGTTAATATTGGTTGTTTAAGGATATGCAATCAATTTATTTCCCTTAACACTACAGCTAGGTTTAAATTTCTTCTGCCTTTTCCCCAAAAGCCATAAAACCCTCAAGTTTCAAATGGAAAATATTTATTTTTTTTGCTGGTCAAGTTGTACTTTTGAATGACACCACTTTACTATACCATGTACTGGAAAATAATAAGTTCCAAGTAATGTGAAAAGGCAAAAACAACCCCCCCCTCCTCCCACCCACCCCAAAAAAACCCCAACAAAAAACAAACACAAGGCTGCAATTATAGCATTGTTTTTTGTTGTAATGTGCGTTTTATATTTGACGAAGTCTTACAAAATTGTAAAATTTCTCTCTAGAATAAATTTATCTATAGCCATATAATTTTTTTTCTCTTCACACTTTACTGGGGAAATAAAAAAGGGAATTTTGTTTACTTACTGTAAATTCCTTTTCTTCTAGCTCCTATTGGGAGACCCAGACAATTGGGTGTATAGCTTCTGCCTCCGGAGGCCACACAAAGTATTTCACTTTAAAAAGTGTAACCCCTCCCCTCTGCCTATACACCCTCCCGTGGATCACGGGCTCCTCAGTTTTGGTGCAAAAGCAGGAAGGAGAAAACTTATGAATTGGTCTAGGGTAAATTCAATCCGAAGGATGTTCGGAGAACTGAACCATGAACCAAAAGAACAATTCAACATGAACAACATGTGTACACAAAAGAACAACCAGCCCGAAGGGAAACAGGGGCGGGTGCTGGGTCTCCCAATAGGAGCTAGAAGAAAAGGAATTTACGGTAAGTAAACAAAATTCCCTTCTTTGTCGCTCCATTGGGAGACCCAGAAAATTGGGACGTCCAAGAGCAGTCCCTGGGTGGGTAAAAGAATAACTCAATAAAAAGAGCCGAAACGGCCCCCTCTTACAGGTGGGCAACCGCCGCCTGAAGGACTCGCCTACCTAGACTGGCGTCTGCCGAAGCATAGGTATGCACTTGATAGTGTTTCGTGAAAGTGTGCAGACTAGACCACGTCGCTGCCTGACACACCTGCTGAGCCGTAGCCCGGTGCCGCAATGCCCAGGACGCACCCACGGCTCTGGTAGAATGGGCTTTCAGCCCTGAAGGAAGCGGAAGCCCAGAAGAACGGGAGGCTTCGAGAATCGGTTCCTTGATCCACCGAGCCAAGGTTGACTTGGAAGCCTGCGAACCCTTACGCTGGCCAGCGACAAGGACAAAGAGCGCATCTGAACGACGCAGGGGCGCCGTGCGAGACACGTAGAGCCGGAGTGCTCTCACCAGATCCAAAGAGTGCAAATCCTTTTCACATTGGTGAATTGGATTAGGGCAAAATGAAGGCAAGGAGATATCCTGATTGAGATGAAAAGGAGATACCACCTTAGGGAGAAATTCCGGGACCGGACGCAGAACCACCTTATCCTGGTGAAACACCAGGAAGGGGGCTTTGCATGACAGCGCTGCAAGCTCAGACACTCTCCGGAGTGATGTAACTGCCACTAGAAAGACCACCTTTTGCGAAAGACGTGATAAAGAGACATCCCGCAGCGGCTCGAAAGGTGGTTTCTGAAGAGCCCTTAGAACCCTGTTAAGATCCCAGGGTTCCAGCGGACGCTTGTAAGGTGGGACTATGTGGCAAACTCCCTGCAGGAACGTGCGGACCTGCGGAAGCCTGGCTAGACGCTTTTGAAAAAATACGGAGAGCGCCGATACTTGGCCCTTGAGAGAGCCGAGTGACAAACCCTTGTCCATTCCGGATTGAAGGAATGAAAGAAAAGTGGGTAATGCAAACGGCCATGGAGGAAAACCGTTATCAGAGCACCAGGATAAGAAGATTTGCCAAGACCTGTAATAGATCTTGGCGGACGTTGGCTTCCTGGCCTGTCTCATGGTGGCAATGACATCCTGAGATAACCCTGAAGACGCTAGGAGCCAGGACTCAATGGCCACACAGTCAGGTTGAGGGCCACAGAATTCAGATGGAAAAATGGCCCTTGTGACAGCAAGTCTGGGCGGTCGGGAAGCGCCCACGGTTGACCCACCGTGAGATGCCACAGATCCGGGTCCCACGACCGCCTCGGCCAGTCTGGAGCGATGAGAATGGCGCGACGGCAGTCGGACCTGATCTTGCGTAACACTCTGGGCAGCATCGCCAGAGGAGGAAACACATAAGGCAGTCGAAACTGCGACCAGTCCTGAACTAACGCGTCCACCGCCAGAGCTCTGTGATCCTGAGACCGTGCCATGAATGCCGGGACTTTGTTGTTGTGCCGTGACGCCATGAGATCGACGTCCGGCGTTCCCCAGCGGCGACAGATCTCTCGAAACACTTCTGGGTGCAGAGACCATTCCCCCGCATCCATGCCCTGACGACTGAGAAAATCTGCTTCCCAGTTTTCTACGCCCGGGATGTGAACTGCGGAGATGGTGGAGGCTGTGGCTTCCACCCACTGCAGAATCCGCCGGACTTCCTGGAAGGCTTGACGGCTGCGAGTGCCGCCTTGGTGGTTGATGTATGCGACGGCAGTGGCGTTGTCCGACTGGATACGGATCTGCCTGCCCTCCAGCCACCGATGAAAAGCCAATAGGGCTAGATACACTGCCCTTATCTCCAGAACATTGATCTGAAGGGAAGACTATCGGAGTCCAGGTTCCCTGAGCCCTGTGGTGGAGAAAAACCGCTCCCCACCCTGACAGGCTCGCGTCCGTGGTGACCACAGCCCAGGTTGGGGGTAGGAAGGATTTTCCCTGCGATAGAGAATTGGGAAGGAGCCACCACTGAAGTGACGTCTTGGTTGCAAGGGAAAGAGACGTTCCTGTCGAGGGAAGCCGACCTCCTGTCCCATTTGCGGAGAATGTCCCATTGGAGTGGCCGTAGATTGAATTGCGCGAACGGCACTGCCTCCATCGCTGCCACCATCTTCCCCAGGAAGTGCATGAGGCGCCTTAAGGGGTGTGACTGACTCCGAAGAAGTGATTGCACCCCTGCCTGCAGAGAAAGCTGTTTGTCCCGCGGTAGCTTGACTACCGCTGACTGTATGAAACTCCATACCGAGGTAAGTCAGTGATTGGGTCGGTGTCAACTTGGATTTCGGGAAGTTGATGATCCACCCGAACTGCTGGAGAGTCGCCAGAGCGACGGTAAGGCTGTGTTGACACGCCACCCGAGAAGGGGCCCTGACTAGGAGATCGTCTAAGTAGGGAATCACCGAGTGGCCCTGAGAGTGTAGGACCGCCACGACGGATGCCATGACTTTGGTGAAAACCCGTGGGGCTGTCGCCAGGCCGAAAGGCAATGCTACGAACTGAAGGTGTTCGTCCCCGATGGCGAAACGCAAGAAGCGTTTATGTTCGGGTGCGATCGGCATGTGGAGATAAGCATCCTTGATGTCGATCGATGCTAGGAAGTCCTTGTGACATCGAGGCGATGACCGAGCGGAGAGATTCCATCCGAAACAGTCTGGTTCTCACGTGTCTGTTGAGCAGCTTGAGGTCCAGAATGGGACGGAATGATCCGTCCTTTTTTGGCACCACGAACAAGTTGGAGTAAAAGCCGCGACCACGTTCCTGAAGGGGAACGGGGGTCACAACTCCTTCTGTCTTCAGAGCGTCCACTGCCTGAAAAAGTGCGTCGGCCTGAGCGGGGGGCGGAGAGGTTCTGAAGAAACGAGCCGCAGGACGGGAGCTGAACTCTATCCTGTAACCGTGAGACAGAATGTCCCTCACCTATCGGTCTTGAACATGTGGCCACCAGGCGTCGCCAAAGCGGGAGAGCCTGCCACCGACCAAGGATGCGGTTAGGGGATGCCGAGAGTCATGAGGAGGCCGCCTTGGAGGCAGTGCCTCCTGCGGCCTTTTGGGGGCGTGACTTGGACCGCCACGCATAGGAGTTCCTCTGGCCTTTCTCCTGCCTGCTGGACGAAGAGGATTGGGGCTTGGCGGAGGGACGAAAGGACCGAAACCTCGATTGTATTTTCCGTTGCTGAGGTCTCTTAGGTTTGGACTGGGGTAAGGAGGAGTCCTTTCCCTTGGATTCCTTAATAATCTCATCCAATCGTTCGCCAAACAATTGGTCGCCAGAAAACGGCAAACCGGTTAAGAACCTCTTGGAGGCAGAGTCTGCCTTCCATTCGCGCAGCCACATGGCCCTGCGGACTGCCACAGAGTTAGCGGATGCCACAGCTGTACGGCTAGCAGAGTCTAGGACTGCGTTCATGGCGTAGGAAGAAAAAGCTGACGCTTGAGAAGTCAAAGACGCAACTTGCGGAGCAGAATTACGTGTGACAGCATTAATCTCAGCCAGACAAGCTGAGATAGCTTGGAGTGCCCACACGGCTGCAAAGGCCGGTGCAAAAGACGCGCCCGTGGCCTCATAGATGGACTTCACCAGGAGCTCTGCCTGTCAGTGGCATCCTTTAGCGATGAGCCATCTGCAACCGATACCACAGATCTAGCCGCCAGTCTAGAGACTGGAGGATCCACCTTGGGACATTGAGCCCAACCCTTAACGACTTCAGAGGGGAAGGGGTAACGCGTGTCAGTGAGGCGCTTAGTAAAGCGCTTGTCCGGAACCGCTCTGGGCTTCTGGACAGCATCTCTGAAGTTAGAGTGATCGAAAAACGCACTACGTGTACGTTTGGGGAACCGAAACTGGTGTTTCTCCTGCTGAGACACCGACTCCTCCACAGTAGGAGGCGGGGGAGAGAGATCCAACACCTGGTTGATGGACGAGATAAGATCCTTCACTAATGCGTCCCCCTCAGGTGTATCAAGGTTAAGGGCGACGTCAGGGTCAGAACCCTGAGCTGCGACGTCCGCCTCGTCCTCCAGAGAGTCCTCAAGCTGGGAACCCGAGCAGCGTGAAGAAGTCGGGGAAGATTCCCAGCGAGCCCGCTTAGCCTGGCTAGGACTGTGGTCCTGGCAGGAGTCCTCCGCGTGGGACCTAGGGCCCAACCTGGGAGCGCGCTGCGGCTCGGACCGAGAGGGGCCTGGAGGCGACGATCCAACAGGGGCCGGGGCCTGTGTAAGGACCGGTCTGGACTGCAAAGCTTCTAGCAGCTTGGCAGACCATTTGTCCATAGACTGAGCCATGGATTGTGAAAGTGACTCAGAGAGTTTCTCAGCAAAAGAGGCGAACTCTGTCCCTGCCGCCTGGACAGGGGGATCTACATGAGCCGAGGGGCCCACTAGTGACCGAGGCTCCGGCTGAGCAAGCGAAACAGGGGTCGAGCATTGCTCACAGTGAGGGTAGGTGGAACCCGCAGGTAACATAGCCCCACAAGAGGTACAGGCCGCAAAAAAACCCTGTGCCTTAACAGCTTTGCTCCTTGTGGACAACATGCTGTTGTCTCCTAGGAGAATGATCACTGAGAGTATATGGGCAAAAAAGGGTATACAGCCCGACCGAACAGAAATATATATATAAATACGTATCTATTCCGGCTCCCTAGGGGGGACCAGCACCAGGTGACCGGTGTGGCTTACCGACCGCTAACAAGTGGAGTGTGTGTGTCCTCCAGATTCCCAGCCTTAGGTCCCCCGGAGCGGCAGAGCTGTTCCTGAGAATCCTCCACCGGCAGAATGCCTAACAAATGGCTGCCGGAGCTCTCAGGGGAGGAGTGGAGCCGTAGGCGGCGCCAGGAAAGTGCGGGAATCTGGGGTCCCCACAGTGATCAGTGAGGGGGGAGGAAACATGCAGGATGCTCCAGCCCTCACATCCGACGTCAGGTCGGCAGTCCCACCCTTACCCCTGACAGGCAGGCCCGGGGGCGGGATTTTTGCGACTAGGCCGCGATGAAGCCGGGGACTAAATTTGAGACCGCGCCCGACAAGCAGGCACGGTCGGCGCGGAAGTCCGCCGGTCTTCTCAATTCAGCAGCTGCCGCAGCGTCCGGGAAGAAGGTGCGCTCCTGCACAGTCCCCAATGGGGACACAGAGTACCTTAGAGTTGCAGGGCCCGGTCCCTGAGGTTGAATAGACTCCGGTCCGGCAGATTCCCACAGAGGCTGCGGAGGGAGCACGGTCCCAGCAAATGGATGACCGTTCAGGATCCCACTTCTCCCAGAGCCGCTAAGGGATGGTGAAGGAGACGGCATGAGGCTCCGGCCTTTGTACCCACAATGGGTACCTCAACCTTAACAACACCGCCGACGTAGAGGGGTGAGAAGGGAACATACCGGGGGCCCCTCTTTTCTTCCAACCGACATAACTAATATGAGAATGCATGAGTGGATGTGTGCCTTCTTCCACACAAAGCATAAAACTGAGGAGCCCGTGATCCATGGGAGGGTGTATAGGCAGAGGGGAGGGGTTACACTTTTTAAAGTGTAATACTTTGTGTGGCCTCCGGAGGCAGAAGCTATACACCCAATTGTCTGGGTCTCCCAATGGAGCGACAAAGAAAATAAAAAAAATATCAGTTTGATTTTTATTGAAGGGCACTTTTAAGTCCCCTTAGGGGAGTTGAACCAGTGATTGTCTGATCATTTGTTCTATAGCCTGCAATATAACTGTAATACAATAGGATATAGCTAAAAAGTGGTTCTTCTATGGCAGAGTACCCACAGGGGCTTTGAAAAGGCCAACGTCAGCCTTATCAATTCATTGGCACCTTGTAAATGCATTACAGGGGTATCTGCTGGGTGCCCAGAATGATGCACCCCTGGGTACTGTGCACATTAAACCCACTGTTAGAAAAGGACAGCTGCATATAAGTGGTTAACAGCAGGGATTGCTAGTTGTACAGGCAGACGCCAGCTGTGTAAACACAGCCAGCACTTGCTGGATATAATAAAGGCTCAGCTTCTGAGCCCAACCACCACATCAGACATGCACCATACATGTTCAAAGGATGTTATAAAAAGGGATAAAGCAATGAAATCAAGAACAGCTCTTCAAGGACACGGTGGTGCAAGCAATGCAGGCTTTCATAGGTTTACCCCGCACATTCCTGCATCACTTAAGTATTTATGATATAAGGTAA
Source organism: Anomaloglossus baeobatrachus (assembly GCF_048569485.1). Lineage (NCBI taxonomy): Eukaryota > Metazoa > Chordata > Amphibia > Anura > Aromobatidae > Anomaloglossus > Anomaloglossus baeobatrachus. The sequence goes on from NC_134353.1 coordinate 134,163,896, forward strand.
TGGTGAGTGGTGAGTTGCTGTACTCAGTTTAACGTGAAAGCTTTTATCTGAATGCATGTGTAGTGATCATATATTTTATCTAGATACAGCAGACATGTACCTGTATATTGTCCTCCCTCTCTGGCATGGAGCCAAAATGATGAAGAATTTGGCTCCGAAACCTGTATCTGAGGTTCTGAAACCAGTCACAAGCCTGAGTGTAGACGGCATCATGAAGTTCTGCCAGCTGCTGGAGTTCTTCTTCTTCAACCTATACATAAAATTAGGGTTAACATGAAAAATGAGAATTTCTGTCTCTCCATATGCACAAAGTAAAAAAAAAAATCAATGCTTTACAGTGTGAGAAAAGCAAAAAGAAGCTTACCTGAGTGTCCGTCAAGTACTCAATGTCAGCGGTGGAGTAACCATCTCTCATGCCTCGATTCACAACCTGAAACCTTTTGCCTCCAACTGTATCAACCACGGAGCGACCATCAGGGAGGAAGTGTACGTTCCGAATCTGCAGCATGCAACCATAATCTGCAAAACTAAGAGGAATATGGTGCGTGACAATCTGCGCTGATGGTAAAGTGGTCCATACATGGGTGGAGGGCAGTGTTAAACGGCACATATCGGTTTTAGGGCTGGTCTACTGTGTATGTTGATCCCTGATTATTACGGATAGGTAGTGCAGTTTTTCTACAGATTTTCACCCATTGTAATGCAGTATATTACCACATTGGATACATTTCACAGTGTGTAGGTAAATGCTGCTGCACGTGGCTGGAGTGAATGTGTCCTCACTGACTAAAGCCAGAGTCACACCTCAGTGTTTGTGGGCCAAGTACTGACTGCGATGCACAGACCGGCCATGGGTCTCCTGACTTGAGCAGCCCCATACATGCCTAGGCTTGTGTCGAGTTTGGGTTAGGAGGATCATGGGCAGCCCATCCATCACAATTCCTACTTTGAATGCCAAACACAAAAATGGCAAAACTGGGCTAATGGCCATGAATGCAATTATAGCAAAAATATTATGCATTTCTTAAGTTTTGCCTGTCTGGATGTGTACAGAGACTACTGCTCGTTTTTCAATATTACCTCTTTTCGGTGTCACTGATGCACATGCCGAATTGCTTTGTACCGGTCTCCATACATCTCCGAATCATAAGTCGGTATCGTGGTTCAAACACATGAAGAGGACAAGGCACGGTAGGATAGGCCATAGTGCAAACAAACATAGGCACGTTTTTTGTTAAGCTAATTTAGAGAAGAAAAAAAAAAAAATAATGTGAGGAATATATTTAATATCTGACAAGGTGACGTATTCATATAGCATAATCAGTCATGTTAAATGGAGGCACTAGGGACCTCCACAACATCCATCGTGTGCAGCAGTGCGAGGGTCTCCGCCCCAGCAGCAGTGCGAGGGTCTCCTCCCCAGCTATGTTGCTGCACAGCAAAGTCGCGGTCGGTGGTACAAAAGCTGTCACGTGAAAGGATCGGCAGCTCCGTAGGATAAAAACTACAGAAGCTGTAGCATGTCTGTAAAGGGAGGGAACACGGGCTAGCAGGATCTTGGAAGAAGCATGCCCGAGATTCTCAAGTCAGACGGCCCTTGCCATTCAAGATCCCTCTGGCTGCTTCTCTAAAAATCAGGCAGAGTACTCAAAAAGCGCTCTCCCATAGCATTAATGGACCTATGGGAGGCAGCATCTGCTTTCTCTGGGCAGTCACCCTGGCCCCAGCGGCCATACCGTAAGGACAATCCCCTCTTTCTCCTGAAACACTGGCCATAGACAGAGCAGCTCCAGGATGAGATCTGGCGACCCAACAGTCAAGATGATACCAGCAAGCGGACGCCTTCTTTTTGCCCCTGCCACACAGGTAGCAACATATATACATGTTTGGCCCTCCACATATAGATTCTAGAGTGATCACCAAACTGATTATTTTTGCCGGGATAAATACTGCTATACACCCACCTAGGGCTCTCATAGCTTTCCTGCCTACTATCACCGGTGGCGTTCGCCCTGTGCATTTTACCATGTAACCTGGAGGTTTTATTACCCGCTGCCAATACAGTGGAGAATTTTAGTACTTAAAAAAACAAAAAACTATTTATACACCTTAACAGTGAAATTGCAATATCAAAAAGGAAAAAGGTCAAGTAATTATGGTAATCATAAGATGGATATATTTGATAAAGGGATGTCCGTTCTTAGGCTACCAGTCTGAGGTTATTCTAGGTCTTTCTATGGGACTGCAGACTTTTGAATCCTCACACTGCGCACAGCGAGGATTCTCCATGGCCGGAGCCAGGCAGCCATGTGACCACAATTATGTGATTTACACCAGTGGTCACAAGCTGACCAGACAGGCACGGCCTCACTCAATGCAGTGTATTGTGAGAGGCTGGATACAGTCTAGTCTACATGTTACTGGAAGTATGCAAATCGCACAGCAGACATCACATGACAGTTTGCGCCCGGCACCGGAGAATCCTCAGAGCGCGTGAGGTCAGGATTTGCAAATCTGCAGTCACAACGAGACAACAGTCTTGTTGCTTAAGGCCGGACAACACCTTTCAAAATATAAAAAAAATTCTATATAATTATTAAGAACACTTTTCAAAACATCTCGATTTCTCGGATGTGAACAGAATGACAAAAGCGCTCACGTTTTTTTGTGGAAGGGATATAGGCCGAGGATTAGTGCCAAAAAGCTAATGTCAACGGAAAATGGAGGGCTAAAAAGTACCGTCACACTAAGCGACGCTCCAGCGATCCCACCAACCTGACAGGGATCGCTGGAGAGTCGCTACAACGGGTTGCTGGTGAGCTGTCACACAGGCAGATCTCACCAGCAACCAGTGTCCAGCCACCAGCGACGTGTGGAAGCGATGCTGCGCTTGGTAACTAAGGTAAATATCGGGTAACCAACCCGATATTTACCTTGGTTACCAGCGCACACCGCTTAGCGCTGGCTCCCTACACTCCTAGCCAGCCAGAGTACACATCGGGTTAATTACCCGATGTGTAGTCTGGCTATGTGTGCAGGGAGCAGGCACTGACAGCGTAAGAGCGGCGGACGCTGGTAACTAAGGTAAATATCGGGTAACCAAGGAAAGGGCTTCTTTGTTACCCGATGTTTACCGTGGTTACCACCGTCCGCAGAAGCCGGCTCCCTGCACATTCAGTTGTTGCTCTGTCGCTGACACACACAGCGATGTGTGCTTCACAGCGGGAGAGCAACAACTAAAAAATGGTCCAGGACATTCAGCAACAACCAGCGACCTCACAGCAGGGGCCAGGTTGTTGCTGGAGGTCACACACAGCAACAATCGCTAGCAAGTCGTGCCTCAGCAGCGATGTTGCTAGCGATGTTGCTTAGCGAGACGTGGCCTTAAGACTACCTAACATCAGGGGGTACAATTTTGCCTGTACCTTAAGACATGTAGTCGATTGGACTAGACGAACAAGTAGATATTCTAACTGGGATATAGAGGCTGAATTTTGTAAGCCTTGGGACCTGAGTTCAATCCTACATACCTCCATTCCAAATTTGCCGCCCATTATTAAACACTCACTGATGACTTGGAAGGCAGTTAGGAAAAAGTTCGGGTTAGCCTGGAACATCTCCAAATTCCTTAATACACGGGCTTGTCCTGACTTTCCACAGGGAAGGGGAAATGATCTCTTTAAAGAGTGGAGGGAAAGAAGGGAATTTTGTTTACTTACCGTAAATTCCTTTTCTTCTAGCTCCAATTGGGAGACCCAGACAGTGGGTGTATAGCTACTGCCTCTGGAGGCCGCACAAAGAACTACACTTAAAAGTGTAAGGCCCCTCCCCTTCTGGCTATACACCCTCCCGTAGGAGTACGGATTCCTCAGTTTTAGTACCAAAGCAAGAAGGAGGAAAGCCAATAACAGTTTCAAAAACAAATTCAATCCGATAACAAGATCGGAGAACTTAAGAAACAACATGAACAACATGTGCACCCGAAAAACGAAACCCTAAGAACAAATAGGGCGGGTGCTGGGTCTCCCAATTGGAGCTAGAAGAAAAGGAATTTACGGTAAGTAAACAAAATTCCCTTCTTCTTTTTCGCTCCTAATTGGGAGACCCAGACAGTGGGACGTCCAAAAGCAGTCCCTGGGTGGGTAAAAAGATACCACATGAACGGGCTGTCAGACAGCCTCTTCCTACAGGTGGGCCACCGCCGCCTGAAGGACCTGTCTACCTAGGCTGGCATCTGCCGAAGCGGAGGTATGCACTTGATAGTGTTTGGTAAACGTGTGCAGACTCGACCAGGTAGCCGCCTGGCACACCTGCTGAGCCGTAGCCTGATGCCGCAATGCCCAGGACGCACCCACGGCTCTGGTAGAATGGGCCTTCAGTCCAGATGGAATCGGAAGCCCAGCCGAACGGTATGTGTGAAGAATTGGTTCCTTGATCCACCGCGCCAGGGTGGATTTGGAAGCTTGCGATCCCTTATGCTGACCAGCGACTAGGACAAAGAGCGCATCAGAACGGCGTAGAGACGCCGTGCGAGAAATGTAAATCCTGAGTGCTCTCACCAGGTCCAACAGATGTAAACCTTTTTCAAATTGGTGAACTGGATGCGGACACAAAGATGGCAAAGTGATATCCTGATTGAGATGAAAGGAAGAAACCACCTTGGGAGAAAACTCTGGAATTGGACGCAGTACTACCTTGTCTTGGTGAAACACCAGGAAGGGAGATTTGCAAGATAACGCCGCTAGCTCGGACACTCTTCGAAGAGACGTGACCGCCACAAGAAAAACTACTTTTTGTGAAAGCCGAGAAAGGGAAACCTCTTTCAAAGGCTCGAAAGGCGGCTTCTGGAGAGCAATGAGAACCTTGTTTAGATCCCAGGGTTCCAATGGCCGTCTGTAAGGAGGAACGATATGACAAACTCCTTGGAGAAACGTGCGTACTTTAGAAAGCCGTGCCAAGCGCTTCTGAAAGAATACGGATAGCGCGGAGACTTGACCCTTAAGAGAGCTAAGCGACAAACCTTTTTCCAACCCAGACTGCAGGAAGGAAAGAAAAATTGGCAATGCAAATGGCCAGGGAGAAAACCCTTGAGCCAAGCACCAAGCTAAGAATATCTTCCACGTCCTGTGATAGATCTTAGCTGAGGATGGTTTTCTAGCCTGTCTCATTGTGGCAACAACTTCATGAGATAAACCTGAGGCCGCTAGGATCCAGGACTCAATGGCCACACAGTCAGGTTCAGGGCCGCAGAATTCAGATGGAAAAACGGCCCTTGAGACAGCAAATCTGGACGGTCTGGTAGTGCCCACGGTTGGCCTACCGTGAGATGCCACAGATCCGGGTACCACGACCTTCTTGGCCAGTCTGGAGCGACGAGAATGGCTCGATGGCAGTCGGACCTGATTTTCCGGAGAACTCTGGGTAACAATGCTAGAGGTGGGAACACATAGGGGAGTCGGAATTGCGACCAATCCTGAACCAAGGCGTCTGCCGCCAGCGCTCGGTGATCGTGAGACCGTGCCATGAAAACTGGGACCTTGTTGTTGTGCCGTGACGCCATCAGATCGACGTCCGGCGTCCCCCAGCGGCAACAGATCTGCTGAAACATGTCCGGGTGAAGGGACCATTCTCCTGCGTCCATGCCCTGGCGACTGAGAAAGTCTGCTTCCCAGTTTTCCACGCCTGGGATGTGAACTGCGGATATGGTGGACGCTTTGCTTTCCACCCACGTCAAAATTCGCCGGACTTCCTGAAAGGCTTGGCGACTGCGTGTTCCCCCTTGGTGGTTGATGTACGCCACCGCCGTGGAATTGTCCGACTGAATCCGAATCTGCTTGCCTTCCAGCCATTGTTGGAAGGCTCGCAGAGCAAGATAGATTGCTCTGATTTCCAGAACATTGATCTGCAGGGTGGACTCTTCCTGAGTCCACGTCCCCTGAGCCCTGTGGTGGAGAAACACCGCTCCCCACCCTGATAGGCTCGCATCCGTCGTGACCACTGCCCAGGACGGGGGAAGGAACGACTTTCCCTGTGACAATGAGGTGGGGAGAAGCCACCAACGCAGAGAGTCCTTGGCAGTCTGAGAGAGGGAGACAGTCCTGTCGAGGGACGTCGATTTCCCATCCCATTGGCGTAGAATGTCCCATTGTAGAGGGCGCAGATGAAACTGCGCGAACGGGACCGCCTCCATTGCTGCTACCATCTTTCCTAGGAAATGCATGAGGCGCCTCAGTGAGTGCGACTGGCTCTGAAGGAGAGATTGCACTCCTGTCCGTAGCGAACACTGCTTGTCCAGTGGAAGCTTCACTATCGCTGAGAGAGTATGAAACTCCATGCCAAGATAAGTCAGAGATTGGGTCGGGGTTAGATGAGACTTTGGAAAGTTGATAATCCACCCGAAACTCTGGAGAGTGTCTAGTGCCACCTTCAGACTGTGTTGGCATGCCTCTTGAGAGGGTGCCTTTATAAGCAGGTCGTCTAGATACGGGATGACCGAGTGACCTTGCGAGTGCAGAACAGCTACTACTGCTGCCATGACCTTGGTGAAGACCCGGGGGGCTGTTGCCAGACCGAAAGGTAACGCTACGAACTGCAGGTGTTCGTCGTGTATGACGAAGCGTAGGAAACGCTGATGCTCTGGCGCAATCGGCACGTGGAGATACGCATCTTTGATATCTATTGATGCTAGAAAATCTCCTTGAGACATTGAGGCTATGACGGAGCGTAGGGATTCCATCCGGAACCTCCTGACTTTTACGTGTCTGTTGAGCAACTTTAGATCCAGGACGGGTCGATACGATCCGTCCTTTTTTGGGACCACAAACAGATTGGAGTAAAAACCGTGACCTTGTTCCTGAAGAGGGACGGAGGTCACCACTCCTTCCGCCTTTAGAGCGGCCACCGCCTGCAACAGAGCATCGGCTCGGTCTGGTGGTGGAGAAGTTCTGAAGAAACGAGTTGGCGGACGAGAACTGAACTCTATCCTGTACCCGTGAGACAGAATATCCCTCACCCAACGGTCTTTGACGCGTGACAGCCAAATGTCGCCAAAGTGGGAAAGCCTCCCACCGACCGAGGGTGTGGGAATCGGAGACTGCAAGTCAGGAGGACGCCGTCTTGGCAACGGTTCCTCCGGCTGTCCTTTTTGGGCGTGACTGAGACCTCCAAGAATCTGAGCGTCTCTGGTCTTTTTGAGTCTTTTTTGACGAGGCGAATTGGGACCTGCCCGGTCCTCGAAAGGACCGATAACCAGACTGACCCTTCCTCTGTTGGGGTTTGTTTTGTCTGTGTTGCGGTAAGGATGAGTCCTTACCCTTGGAGTGTTTGATGATTTCATCCAAACGCTCTCCAAACAATCGGTCACGAGAAAAAGGCAAATTGGTTAAGCACTTCTTGGAATGAGAATCTGCCTTCCAATGTCTCAACCACAGGGCCCTACGCAAAACAACGGAGTTGGCTGACGCCACTGCCGTGCGGCTTGTAGCGTCAAGAACAGCATTAATCGCGTACGACGCGAATGCCGCCATTTGCGAGGTCAATGGTGCTACCTGCGGGGCAAATGCACGTGTGACTGAGTCGACTTGCACAAGCCCGGCTGAGATAGCTTGGAGTGCCCATACGGCAGCAAAAGATGGCGCTAACGACGCTCCAATCGCTTCATAGATGGATTTCAGCCAGAGCTCCATCTGCCTGTCAGTGGCATCTTTAAGTGCCGCTCCATCTTCAACTGCAACCAAGGATCTAGCTGCAAGCCTGGAAATTGGAGGATCCACTTTTGGACACTGGGTCCAACCCTTGACCACCTCAGGGGGAAAAGGATAGCGTGTATCTTTAAGCCGTTTAGAAAAACGCCTTTCCGGATAAGCGTGGGGTTTCTGGATTGCGTCTCTAAAGTCAGCGTGGTCCAGAAAAGTGCTTAATGTACGCTTAGGATATCTGAAATGGATTCTCTCGTGCTGCGAAGCTGACTCCTCTACAAGAGGAGCTGGTGGGGAAATATTTAACATCTTATTGATGGACGCTATAAGATCATTAACTATGGCGTCACCATCTGGTGTATCTAGATTGAGAGCGGTCCCAGGATCAGAATCCTGATCAGTTACGTCCGCCTCATCACTCAGATTCATCTCGCTGGGATCCTGACCATTGAGATGAATGTGAAGGCCCCTCATAGCGAGCCCGCTTAGGTTGCCTGGGGCCATCGTCCGAGTCAGAGTCTTCACCCTGAGGTGTATGTGCCCGTCCCGGAGCTTGGAGGTAATTCAGCTGAGGGGGACCAGGGGGCAATGATTGCACAGTGTCCGTGGCCTGAAGTACAGGCCTAGCTCGCAATGCGTCAAGAATTTGTGACATAGTGAGAGACATTCTGTCAGCAAAAGCTGTAAACTCAGTTCCTGTCACCTGGACAGCATTCACAGGTGGTACACCCTGGGTCACGTCCAGCAGAGGTCCCGACTGTGCAAGTGCCGCAGGGGCCGAGCACTGCACACAATGGGGGTCAGTGGAGCCTGCCGGTAGAAAAGTCCCACATGCGGTACAGGAAGCATATAATGTCTGTGCCTTGGCACCCTTGCGTTTTGTGGACGACATGCTGTTGGCTCTCTGCAATGTGAGAGAGTCTATAGCCAAAGGGCGACCAGCGCTATGCAGTACAAAGTATTTGCAGGAACAAAATACTAAGATTACTACTGGCACAAGAGGGGGTGAGCCCTGAGGGCTGCTTACCGCCCGCTGAATAGCGGGTAAGAGGCGCAGAATTCCTTGTCTGGGTCTCCCCGGCTCCCCTCTGCAGCTCAGCGTGTCAGCAGGAATGGCTGCCGGCGTCTGTGGAGAGGGGCAGTCCGTGGGAGTTCCCAAACAAAAGTGCGGGAAACAGTGTCCCCTCTGTGCCTATTGTGAGGGCTGGAGTATGTAAAAACGACTCCAGCCCTCAGCGCTGATGCACTGACCAGCGTCCCGCCCCTCTCCTGACTGGCAGGTCTGGGGGCGGGAACGAACGGAACTAGGCCGCAAAAGCCGGGGACTCGAGTTATCAGCGCGGCCGCCGTAAAAGCGCGGCCCGCGCTGAAGTCCCCGGCGCACCACAAGTGCCAGCCGCGCCGCAGTCCCAGCGGCCGGCGCGACCGTTTCCCAAAAGTGTGCCTGCTTCAGCGAAGCTGAATGAGGCCATGGCACAAGCGCCGCAGCGCTGATGTCCCCGGCGCACTACAACACCCAGCATGCTGCGGTGTGAGCGCCAAATGCACGGGGACACAGAGTACCTTGAGGAAGCAGGGCCATGTCCCTGATGTACTCCGCTCCATCCAGCATCTTCTCCAGGGGCTGTAGATGGAGCACGGTCTCAGTGCCTGGAGACCAGTAAATCCCACTTCACCCAGAGCCCTGTAAAAAGGGATGGGGAAGGAATCAGCATGTGGGCTCCAGCCGCCGTACCCGCAATGGGTACCTCAACCTTACAAACACCTCCGACATACAGTGGGGTGAGAAGGGAGCATGCTGGGAGCCCTGTATGGGCCCTCTTTTCTTCCATCCGACATAGTCAGCAGCAGCTGCTGACTAAAAACAATGGAGCTATGCGTGCGTGTCTGACCTCCTTCGCACAAAGCTAAAACTGAGGAATCCGTACTCCTACGGGAGGGTGTATAGCCAGAAGGGGAGGGGCCTTACACTTTTAAGTGTAGTTCTTTGTGCGGCCTCCAGAGGCAGTAGCTATACACCCACTGTCTGGGTCTCCCAATTAGGAGCGAAAAAGAAAAGGGATTTAACTCTAAAAAACCTGATGCATGATACAGAACGGAGATGGATACCGTGTGAGGAGTTGAGAGCAAAGTATGACTTGCGCCCATTCCAGACTCTCCAGTTTGAACAGGTGAAACAAGGGATAATGAAGAAACTATACAACATAAATAACGAATATGAGGCAAATCAGATGGATGCGCTCATATTAAGGGACATCCATGCCAGAATCATACCATATTAAGTCTTTATGGAAGTATGAGAGAAGTGTTAGTTCCTAAGATACGAGGAAGAATGTTGGAAGGGTGGGGCAAGGCGGTTGGGAGATCAAGAGGTGGCGGAGAAGATTTTGAATGGTTGGATGGTGATGAGAAAGAAGAAGAAGATTGTGAATGAGAACTAGAGATATCCTGAATTGGGTCATACATAGAGCTATCTATGGATTTAATATACTGAATGCAAGACATCCAGATAAGATGATGAGTTGTCCAAATTGTGGTACGGAAAAAACAGATCTATATCATGGGATATGGCAGTGCGAAAGGATTGAAAGATTTTGGAAACAAGTCCAAGGGGTAGTGAGGAAATTCTGGAATAGAAATGTAGAGTTAGATCCAATGGTCTGGTTATTTCACCATCAGCATCGGGAGGAGGGAGAGAAAGGGGGAGATTGAATCTTTTCCATGATATAGCAATGATAAGTAAAAGGGCTATTCTTCAGAAGTGGCTGGTGAAGGAAATACCAACAAAAGAAGAACTTGTTAATCAATTGAAAAAAACAAAACGCTCATGTTGGAGAAGGTGATGGTGGAGAGGTGTAAAGAAAGGATGACAGCAAAATGTTTCAGTAAATGGAGAAAGTTCATAAGCGTTATATGTTCTAGAGAAGAAATACAAATAATGTCCACATTTGTGTCTACGGAATGGTAGAAGGAAGATCTGTCAGGGTCCCTGTGCGAGCTGAAAGTATAGCTGGCCAAATTCTGGGTCGTGTCGCATGGAGAGGGGAGGGATAGTGTTTATAAGTAATGTTTGTAACAAGTTATGAAGGAATGCTGAAGGGGGGTAGCGGAGACTGAATAATGGAAATATACACTGACGAAGAAGGGAAGGAGCAAATTTGATGACCGTGACAAATATTTGATTGATAAATTGTAGACTATGTTATTTGCCATTTTGATTTGTTGACCCTTATTTTCTTCATTCTGTACCCTATTTTACCATTACAAGAAAAGAAATAAAAATTTGGTTTAAAAAAAAAAAAATCTCGATTTATGCAGCATAGACTATGAATGCCACATGTAGAAATGCTCACACAACCTCATTGATAGCAGCCAAGATACACATTGTCTAAGGAACGCTCTGCCACTCAATGCAGCTCAAACTCCACTGCTGGCAGCTCCCTTAGCCATTACTGACCATGACTTCCCAGATGTGCTCGATGGGAGACAAGTCCAGAGATGCTACAGACCATAAATTAAGATGCTTTGAAAAGGTTTTCACTATTTTGATATTTGCACATCATCAACATGTCTATCCTGTGATTTTCTTAATTCCACAGCTTTTCCTTCTGGGTATTACAATTTCAATATTGAGGATTGTATATAATAATTTAAATTATGGGGAGCCACAACTAAATTTTCACCAGGGAAAGGCTAGGGTGGGGTGGGGGCAGGGTCACCCCCGACCTTAATCCTGCGTTGTGAATAAATACAAAGTACTATGTAAATGGTACACACAAAAAAAATGCATGTGATTCTACTACAATGGTCCTCTGATTATAAGCCAGAACCAGGAGTGGCACAAATACTGAGGTAAAAAAAAAAAAAAAAAATATTCACCAAAATACTCAATGTGTGCACATGAAGTTACAGAGGTAATTTGACATGTCGCCTCTGATGTTTTGTACATTTTCCTCACCGGATCAGTAGTTAAAAGTATAAAGAAGTACAATTACTCTGATAGTTCCACGGTTTCTTCTTCATGGAGTCTTTTCCTCTCACACAGCTCTTCCGGCAGATATTGATTAATTAATTCTTCCAATAAGAATGTCACATTGAAGGTTCTGCGAGCCAGATACTGAGGGCAAAAACACCATGTTAGCAGGAATTCACAAGTGGCCCACAGAAGCCGCAATGGGCCTCATGTATCAATCACTTGGCATATAAGGCTATGTCAACATGTTGTAGACAATCTGCATGTTCTGGCATGAGAAACTTTTGCGGGCAACAAAACAAGAAACACCTTGCATTTTTCTTCATTGCTCTCAATGGTGAAATGTAGGAACAAACGAAAAAAAAAAAAAAAAAAATTCTGAACGTGTGCATAGCAATTCACAATTCTCAGACTTTGTTGGCATCAAAATTTCCTTGCACATTTCTGAAAATCTACAACAAAAAGCACGGCATAAATGCATTGTGTGCACACAGCCAAAGGGTAAACAATTGATCAAATTTTTTGAGCTACCTCTGCCACGTCACGGCAAATCTCAATAGCGGGTCCTACTCTATCTAAAAATTGATCAATTGTGTGCTAAAAAAAAAATCTCATTTTGCATTATAGTACAGTTGGAATCGGTGAATTTACACTTTTGTTTGCATGCCATTCTCAAGCAGTGCTGGCTCCTCCTTTCTGTTGATAATGAGTACTGTCTAATACTTGCGTATTCATTCCGAATAGCATGTGCAAAACTTGCAATGTAACGAGTAACCTGAATTCCGCACTATTTGCTACTCGCACAAAGAAGGGAATTTTGTTTACTTACCGTAAATTCCTTTTCTTCTAGCTCCTATTGGGAGACCCAGACAATTGGGTGTATAGCTTCTGCCTCCGGAGGCCACACAAAGTATTACACTTTAAAAAGTGTAACCCCTCCCCTCTGCCTATACACCCCTCCCGTGCATCACGGGCTCCTCAGTTTTGGTGCAAAAGCAGGAAGGAGGAAAACTTATAAATTGGTCTAAGGTAAAATCAATCCGAAGGATGTTCGGAGAACTGGAAACCATGAACCAAAAGAACAATTCAACATGAACAACATGTGTACACAAAAGAACAACCAGCCCGAAGGGTACAGGGAGCGGGTGCTGGGTCTCCCAATAGGAGCTAGAAGAAAAGGAATTTACGGTAAGTAAACAAAATTCCCTTCTTCTTTGTCGCTCCATTGGGAGACCCAGACAATTGGGACGTCCAAAAGCAGTCCCTGGGTGGGTAAAAGAATACCTCGATAAAAAGAGCCGAAACGGCCCCCTCTTACAGGTGGGCAACCGCCGCCTGAAGGACTCGCCTACCTAGACTGGCGTCTGCCGAAGCATAGGTATGCACCTGATAGTGTTTCGTGAAAGTGTGCAGACTAGACCAGGTAGCTGCCTGACACCTGCTGAGCCGTAGCCCGGTGCCGCAATGCCCAGGACGCACCCACGGCTCTGGTAGAATGGGCTTTCAGCCCTGAAGGAAGCGGAAGCCCAGAAGAACGGTAGGCTTCAAGAATCGGTTCCTTGATCCACCGAGCCAAGGTTGACTTGGAAGCCTGCGAACCCCTACGCTGGCCAGCGACAAGGACAAAGAGCGCATCTGAACGGCGCAGGGGTGCCGTGCGAGACACGTAGAACCGGAGTGCCCTCACTAGATCTAATGAGTGCAAATCCTTTTCGCATTGGTGAATTGGATTAGGGCAAAATAAAGGTAAGGAGATATCCTGATTGAGATGAAAAGGGGATACCACCTTAGGGAGAAATTACGGGACAGGACGCAGAACCACCTTATCCTGGTGAAAAACCAGGAAGGGGGCTTTGCATGACAGCGCTGCAAGCTCCGACACTCTTCAGAGTGATGTAACTGCCACTAGAAATGCCACCTTCTGCGAAAGACGTGATAAAGAGACATCCCGCAGCGGCTCGAAAGGTGGTTTCTGAAGAGCCGTTAGCACCCTGTTAAGGTCCCAGGGTTCCAGCGGACGCTTGTAAGGTGAGACTATGTGGCAAACTCCCTGCAGGAACGTGCGGACCTGCGGAAGCCTGGCCAGGCGCTTTTGAAAAAATACGGAGAGCGCCGATACTTGTCCCTTGAGAGAGCCGAGTGACAAACCCTTGTCCATTCCGGATTGAAGGAATGAAAGAAAAGTGGGTAAGGCAAACGGCCAGGGAGAAAAACCATTATCAGAGCACCAGGATAAGAAGATCCGCCAAGATCTGTGATAGATCTTGGCGGACGTTGGTTTCCTGGCCTGTCTCATAGTGGCAATGACATCCTGAGATAATCCTGAAGACGCTAGGAGCCAGGACTCAATGGCCACACAGTCAGGTTGAGGGCCACAGAATTCAGATGGAAAAACGGCCCTTGTGACAGCAAGTCTGGGCGGTCTGGAAGCGCCCACGGTTGACCCACCGTGAGATGCCACAGATCCGGGTACCACGATCGCCTCGGCCAATCTGGAGCGACGAGAATAGCGCGACGACAGTCGGACCTGATCTTGCGTAACACTCTGGGCAGCATCGCCAGAGGAGGAAATACATAAGGCAGTCGAAACTGCGACCAATCCTGAACTAATGCGTCCGCCGCCAGAGCTCTGTGATCCTGAGACCGTGCCATGAAGGCCGGGACCTTGTTGTTGTGTCGTGACGCCATGAGATCGACGTCCGGCGTTCCCCAGCGGCGACAGATCTCTCGAAACACGTCTGGGTGAAGAGACCATTCCCCCACGTCCATGCCCTGACGACTGAGAAAATCTGCTTCCCAGTTTTCTACGCCCGGGATGTAAACTGCGGAGATCGTGGAGGCTGTGGCTTCCACCCACTGCAGAATCCGCCTGACTTCCTGGAAGGCCTGACGACTGCGCGTGCCGCCCTGATGGTTGATGTATGCGACGGCAGTGGCGTTGTCCGACTGTATACGGATCTGTCTGCCCTCCAGCCACTGATGGAAAGCCAATAAGGCTAGATACACTGCCCTTATCTCCAGAACATTGATCTGAAGGGAGGACCCTACCGGAGTCCAGGTTCCCTGAGCCCTGTGGTGGAGGAAAACCGCTCCCCACCCTGACAGGCTCGCGTCCGTGGTGACCACAGCCCAGGTTGGGGGTAGGAAGGATTTTCCTTGCGATAGAGAATTGGGAAGGAGCCACCACTGAAGAGACGTCTTGGTTGCAAGGGACAGAGAGACGTTCCTGTCGAGGGAAGTCGACCTCCTGTCCCATTTGCGGAGAATGTCCCATTGGAGTGGCCGCAGATGGAATTGCGCGAACGGCACTGCCTCCATCGCTGCCACCATCTTCCCCAGGAAGTGCATGAGGCGCCTCGAGGGGTATGACTGACCCTGAAGAAGAGATTGCACCCCTGCCTGCAGAGAAAGCTGTTTGTCCAGCGGTAGCTTGACTATCGCTGACTGTGTATGAAACTCCATCCCGAGGTACGTCAGTGATTGGGTCGGTGTCAACTTGGATTTTGGGAAGTTGATTATCCACCCGAACTGCTGGAGAGTCGCCAGAGCGACTGTAAGGCTGTGTTGACACACCACCCGAGAAGGTGCCCTGACTAGGAGATCGTCTAAGTAGGGAATCACCGAGTGGCCCTGAGAGTGTAGGACCGCCACAACGGATGCCATGACTTTGGTGAACACCCGTGGGGCTGTCGCCAGGCCGAAAGGCAATGCCACGAACTGAAGGTGTTCGTCCCCGATGGCGAAACGCAAGAAGCGTTGATGTTCGGGTGCGATCGGCACATGGAGACAAGCATCTTTGATGTCGATCGATGCTAGGAAGTCTCCTTGTGACATCGAGGCGATGACCGAGCGGAGAGATTCCATCCGAAACCGTCTGGTGCTCACATGTCTGTTGAGCAGTTTGAGGTCCAGAACGGGACGGAATGATCCGTCCTTCTTTGGCACCACGAACAAGTTGGAGTAAAAGCCGCGACCATGTTCCTGAGGGGGAACAGGGATCACAACTCCTGTCTTCAGAACGTCCACTGCCTGAAAAAGTGCGTCGGCCCGAGCGGGGGGCGGAGAGGTTCTGAAGAAACGAGTCTGAGGACGAGAGCTGAACTCTATCCTGTAACCGTGAGACAGAATGTCTCTCACCCATCGGTCTTGAACATGTGGCCACCAGGCGTCGCAAAAGCGGGAGAGCCTGCCACCGACCGAGGATGCGGTTCGGGGATGCCGAGAGTCATGAGGAGGCCGCCTTGGAGGCAGCGCCTCCGGCGGACTTTTGGGGGCGTGACTTAGCCCGCCACGCATAGGAGTTCCTCTGGCCTTTCTCCGGCCTGCTGGACGAAGCGGATTGGGACTTGGCGGAGGGACGAAAGGACCGAAACCTCGATTGAATTTTCCGTTGCTGAGGTCTCTTAGGTTTGGACTGGGGTAAGGAGGAGTCCTTTCCCTTGGATTCCTTAATAATCTCATCCAATCGTTCGCCAAACAATTGGTCGCCAGAAAACGGCAAACCGGTTAAGAACCTCTTGGAGGCAGAGTCTGCCTTCCATTCGCGCAGCCACATGGCCCTGCGGACTGCCACAGAATTAGCAGATGCCACCGCTGTACGGCTAGCAGAGTCTAGGACTGCATTCATGGCGTAGGAAGAAAAAGCTGACGCTTGAGAAGTCAGAAACGCAACCTGCGGAGCAGAATTACGTGTGACTGCATTAATCTCAGCCAGACAAGCTGAGATAGCTTGTAGTGCCCACACGTCTGCAAAGGCCGGGGCAAAAGACGCCCCCGTGGCTTCATAGATGGATTTCACCAGGAGCTCTGCCTGTCAGTTGCATCCTTCAGCGATCAGCCATCTGCCACAGATCTAGCCGCCAATCTAGAGACTGGGGGATCCACCTTGGGACAGTGAGCCCAACCCTTAACTACGTCAGAGGGGAAGGGGTAACGTGTGTCAGTAAGGCGCTTGTCCGGAACCGCTCTGGGCTTCTGGACAGCATCTCTGAAGTTAGAGTGATCGAAAAACGCACTCCGTGTACGTTTGGGGAACCGAAACTGGTGTTTCTCCTGTTGAGAAGCCGACTCCTCTACAGGTGGAGGCGGGGGAGACAGATCTAACACCTGGTTGATGGACGAGATAAGATCATTTACTAAGGCGTCCCCTTCAGGTGTATCAAGATTGAGGGCAACGTCAGGTTCAGAGCCCTGAGCTGCGACGTCCGCCTCGTCCTCCAGTGAGTCCTCAAGCTGGGAACCCGAGCAGCGTGAAGAAGTCGGGGAAGATTCCCAGCGGGCCCACTTAGTCGGTCTGGGACTGTGGTCCGGGCAGGAGTCCTCCGCGTGGGACCTAGGGCCCAACCTGGGAGCGCGCTGCGGCGCGGACCAAGAGGGGCCTGGAGGCGCCGATCCAACGGGGACCGGGGCCTGTGTAAGGACCGGTCTGGACTGCAAAGCTTCTAGCAGCTTGGCAGACCATTTGTCCATAGACTGAGCCATGGATTGTGAAAGTGACTCAGAGTTTCTCAGCAAAAGAGGCGAACTCTGTGCCTGCCGCCTGGACAGGGAGAGCAGGGGGGTCTACATGAGCCGAGGGGTCCACTAGTGACCGAGGCTCCGGCTGAGCAAGTGAAACAGGGGTCGAGCATTGCTCACAGTGAGGGTAGGTGGAACCCGCAGGTAACATAGCCCCACAAGAGGTACAGGTCGCAAAAAAACCCTGTGCCTTAGCACCTTTGCTCCTTGTGGACGACCTGCTGTTGTCTCCTAGGAGAATGATCACTGAGGGTATATGGGAAGGGGTATACAGCCCGACCGAACAGAAATATGTATATAAATACGTATCTATTCCGGCACCCTAGGGGGGACCAGCACCGGGTGACCGGTGTGGCTTACCGACCGCTAAAAAGCGGAGTGTTTGTCCTCCAGATTCCCTGCCTTAGGTCTCCCAGAGCTGCAGAGCTCTTCTCTGATAATCCTCCACCGGCAGAATGCCAAAAACATGGCTGCCGGAGCTCTCAGGGGAGGAGTGGAGCCGTGGGCGGTGCTAGAAAAAGTGCGGGAATCTGGGGTCCCCACAGTGATCAGTGAGGGGGGAGGAAACATACAGGATGCTCCGGCCCTCACATCCGACGTCAGGCCGGCCGTCCCGCCCTTACCCCTGACAGGCAGGCCCGGGGGCGGGATTTTTGCTACTAGGCCGCGATGAAGCCGGGGACTAAATTTAAGACCGCGGCCGACAAGCAGGCGCGGAAGTGCGCCGGTCTTCACAAATCAGCAGCTGCTGCAGCGTCCGGGAGGAAGGCGCTCCATGCACAGTCCCCATGGGGACACAGAGTACCTTATAGATGCAGGGCCCGGTCCCTGAGGATGAATACACTCCTGTCCAGCAGATTCCCACAGGGGCTGCGGAGGGAGCCCAGTCCCAGTGAATGGATGACCGGTCAGGATCCCACTTCTCCCAGAGCCACTAAGGGATGGTGAAGGAAAACGGCATGAGGCTCCGGCCTTTGTACCCGCAATGGGTACCTCAACCTTAACAGCACCGCCGACATAGTGGGGTGAGAAGGGAACATGCCAGGGGCCCCGTGGGGGTCCTCTTTTCTTCCAACCGATATAACTAATCTGAGAATGCATGAGTGGATGTGTGCCTCCTTCCACACAAAGCATAAAACTGAGGAGCCCGTGATGCACGGGAGGGTGTATAGGCAGAGGGGAGGGGTTACACTTTTTAAAGTGTAATACTTTGTGTGGCCTCCGGAGGCAGAAGCTATACACCCAATTGTCTGGGTCTCCCAATGGAGCGACAAAGAAAATTACAGCATTCAAGTTACTCGTTACATTGCACACGCTATTTGAAATGAATACGCTAGTATTAATTACACAGTCCTCGTTATGACTATAGAGAGTACGAATAGTTAGGTACTCGCTCAACTAGTAGTGAGCAAATACCGTATTTTTCGCTTTATAAGACGCACTTTTCCTCCCCAAATTTTGGGAGGAAAATAGGGGGTGCGTCTTATAAAGCGGTACCGGGGGGGGGGGGGGTCCTGTCTGAGGCGATCGGGCGGCCGGGTGCCTGTGGCTGCATGCAAGCGGCCGGGTACCTGTACTTGCGTGCAGCGGCAGCCGGGTACCCGTGGCTGTGTGCGGGTGGCAGCGGGTGCTGTGTGGGGTCGGCAGCCGGGTACCCATGGCTGTGTGCGGGCGGCAGCCGGGTGCTGTGTGCGAGCGGCAGTCGGGTGCCCGTGCAGGCGGCAGCTGGCCTCACACAGGTACCCGGCTGCCGCCCTCACACAGTCACCCAGCTGCCGCCCATACACAGCCATGGGTACCCGGCTGCCACTGCACGCAAGCACAGGTACCCGGCGGCTTGTACGCAGGGTGGGCGGGCAGCCTGCCACTCTGTGCATGCGGGGCGGGCGGCTATGCAGCTTACCAGTTGTCCGCGGTCCCACTTTCAAATGATGGCGCCGGTGGAGCTCTTGGATGAGAGCTCCATCTGCGCACGCGCTGCTCCGGGAGTCAGCGCGTGCGCAGATGGAGCCCTTGGATGAGAGCTCCATCTGCGCATGCGTCGCTCCGGGCGCCATTACTTGAATCGGGACTGCGGACACACTCCACCACTGAGCCGTCGCCGCCGCTCCCACCACTGAGCCGTCGCCGCCACCACTGAACCGGGACCGCGGACACACTCCACCACTGAGCAGTCCCTGCCGCTGCCACCACTGAGCAGTTGCCGCCGCTCCCACCACTGAGCCGTCGCCGCCACTCCCACCACTGAGCCAGGACCGCGGACACTCACTGTACCGGCCTGCTGCACGGCTCACCCGCCACGGCTGCTGCCGCCACCACGGACCCCACGGATACTGCCACCGCGGACGCCACCGCGCCTGCAACCACGGACGCCACGGTACCTGCAACCACGGACCCCGCTGCCACTGACCTGCCGCGCCTGCCAGCACAACCTGTGCTTCCTGTGACCCCGCTTCACCACCACTGCTGCCCCCCTCCGGTAAGAGAACACCGGAGTATAAGACGGACCCCATTTTTCTTTTTTTTTTACTTTTTTTATGTCTAAGTTTGGGGTGCGTCTTATATTCCGGTGCGTCTTATAAAGCGAAAAATACGGTTAATCAGAAATACAGTAAAACACACATGGTACTGAGAAAATACGAGTAAGGTTGCTGTCAAACATGTGCCTTTATTTTGAACACCCTCCCCCACCCAAAAAAAGAGGAGCAACTAGACATTAGCTGTACGGAACCTATTCACACGATGCATTTTTTGGGTCCCTATTTTTACATCATTCCCACTATGTATTGATTTTTTTTAATGGAATTTTTCTTATGCTTTCTAGAAAAAAAATGTAATGACAAGGGCCAAGACAAGTCTATGAGTTTGTGGGAGAATAAGCAAAAACACACACACACACACACACACACACACACACACACACACACACACACACACACACACACACACATTTAACATTGAGAATATAGGAAACATTTTCCATTATATTTTTTTTAGCTATACTGTAAAACAGACATCGGTGCCAGCAGTTTTACACACGTGAGGGGGGCCTAATGTTAAGTTCACACAATGAGTTTTTAATGCAGTGTATTTTTCCTGTGCAAATAAATGCAGAGTCTTAGGCTGGTTTCACGCACCCGTTATTCGCAGTTAGGCACGATCACTCCAAAAAAACGGATGTGGCAGATCCGGCAAAAAAAAAAAAAAACAAAAACGGATCCGTTGCATCATTTTTTTTTTTCCATGCGTTCATTTGACGAATCCGTTGTGATACTGAACATGCTCAGTTAAAAAAAACCGGATTAGTCGTTGAATTCCGTCATATGCAGCATGACGACTGATCCGGCGCCCTAGGCTTCCATTATAGAACATGCCACACAGCGCCGGATCCGGAGACAAAAAAGGGAATTTTGTTTACTTACCGTAAATTCCTTTTCTTCTAGCTCCTATTGGGAGACCCAGACAATTGGGTGTATAGCTTCTGCCTCTGGAGGCCACACAAAGTATTACACTTTTAAAAAAGTGTAACCCCTCCCCTCTGCCTATACACCCTCCCGTGGATCACGGGCTCCTCAGTTTGGTGCAAAAGCAGGAAGGAGAAAACTTATATAAATTGGTCTAGGGTAAATTCAATCCGAAGGATGTTCGGAGAACTGAAGACCATGAACCCAAAGAACAAATCAACATCAACAACATGTGTACACAAAAGAACAACCAGCCCGAAGGGCACAGGGGCGGGTGCTGGGTCTCCCAATAGGAGCTAGAAGAAAAGGAATTTACGGTAAGTAAACAAAATTCCCTTTTTCTTTGTCGCTCCATTGGGAGACTCAGACAATTGGGACGTCCAAGAGCAGTCCCTGGGTGGGTAAAGCAATACCTCAATAAAAAGCCGAAAACGGCCCCCTCTTACAGGTGGGCAACCGCCGCCTGGAGGACTCGCCTACCTAGACTGGCGTCTGCCGAAGCATAGGTATGCACTTGATAGTGCTTCGTGAAAGTGTGCAGACTAGACCACGTAGCTGCCTGACACACCTGCTGAGCTGTCGCCCGGTGCCGCAATGCCCAGGACGCACCTACGGCTCTGGTAGAATGGTCTTTCAACCCTGAAGGGAGCGGAAGCCCAGAAGTACGGTAGGCCTCGAGAATCGGTTCCTTGATCCACAGAGCCAAGGTTGACTTGGAGGCCTGAGATCCCTTACGCTGGCCTGCGACAAGTACAAAGAGCGCGTCTGAACGGCGCAGGGGCGCCGTGCGAGACACGTAGACCCGGAGTGCTCTCACTAGATCTAAAGAGTGCAAATCCTTTTCACATGGGCGAATTGGATTAGGGCAAAAGGAAGGCAAGGAGATATCCTGATTTAGATGAAAAGGGGATACCACCTTAGGGAGAAATTCCGGGACAGGACGCAGAACCACCTTATCCTGGGGGAAAACCAGGAAGGGAGCTTTGCATGACAGCGCTGCAAGCTCAGACACTCGGCGAAGTGATGTGACTGCCACCAGGAAGGCCACCTTCTAAGAAAGACGGGAGAGAGAGACATCCCGCAGCGGCTCAAAAGGCGGCTTTTGAAGAGCCGTCAGGACCCTGTTAAGATCCCAAGGTTCCAACGGACGTTTGTAAGGTGGAACCATGTGGCAAACCCCCTGCAGGAACGTGCGGACCTGCGGAAGCCTGGCTAGACGGGTTTGAAAAAACACGGAGAGCGCCGACACTTGGCCCTTGAGAGAGCCGAGGGACAAACCCTTGTCCATTCCAGATTGTAGGAATGAAAGAAATGTGGGTAATGCAAACGGCCATGGAGGAAAACCGTTATCAGAGCACCAGGATAAGAAGATTTGCCAAGTCCTGTGATAGATCTTGGCGGACGTTGGTTTCCTGGCTTGTCTCATGGTGGCAATGACATCCTGAGATAACCCTGAAGACGCTAGGAGCCAGGACTCAATGGCCACGCAGTCAGGTTGAGGGCCACAGAATTCAGATGGAAAAACGGGCCTTGTGACAGCAAGTCTGGGCGGTCTGGAAGTGCCCATGGTTGACCCACCGTGAGATGCCACAGATCCGGATACCACGACTGCCTCGGCCAGTCTGGAGCGACGTGAATGGCGCGACTGTATTCAGACCGGATCTTGCGTAGTACCCTGGGCAGCATCGCCAGAGGGGGAAACACGTATGGCAGTCAAAACTGCGACCAATCCTGGACCAAAGAATCCGCTGCCAGAGCTCTGTGATCCTGAGACCGTGCCATGAAGGCCGGGACCTTGTTGTTGTGTTGTGACGCCATGAGATCGACGTCCGGCGTTCCCCAGCGGCGACAGATCTCTCGAAACACGTCTGGGTGAAGAGACCATTCCCCCGTGTCCATGCCCTGACGACTGAGAAAATCTGCTTCCCAGTTTTCTACGCCCGGGATGTGAACTGCGGAGATGGTGGAGCCTGTGACTTCCACCCACTGTAGAATCCGCCAGACTTCCTGGAAGGCTTGACGACTGCGAGTGCCGCCTTGGTGGTTGATGTAGGCGACGGCAGTGGCGTTGTCCGACTGGATTCGGATCTGCCTGCCCTCCAGCCACCGATGGAAAGCCAATAGGGCTAGATATACTGCCCTTATCTCCAGGATATTGATCTGAAGGGACGATTCTATTGGAGTCCAGGTTCCTTGAGCCCTGTGGTGGAGAAAAACCGCTCCCCAACCTGACAGGCTCGCGTCCATGGTGACCACGGCCCAGGTTAGGGGTAGGAAGGATTTTTCCCGAGACAGATGTGGGTAGGAGCCACCACTGAAGTGATGTTTTGGTTGCGAGGGAAAGAGATGTTCTTGTCGAGGGAAGCAGCACTCTTGTCCCATTTGCGAAGAATGTCCCATTGGAGTGGCCGTAGATGGAATTGCGCGAACGGCACTGCACTGAAGTGACTGCACCCCCGCCTGCAGAGAAAGCTGTTTGTCCCGCGGTAACGCTGGCTGGGTATGAAATTCCATCCCGAGGTAAGTCAGTGATTGGGTCGGTGTCAACTTGGATTTCGGGAAATTGATGATCCACCCGAACTGCTGGAGAGTCTCCAGAGTGACGGAAAGACTTCGTTGACACGCCACCCGAGAAGGAGCCCTGACTAGGAGATCGTCCAAGTAGGGGATCACCGAGTGGCCCTGAGAGTGCAGGACCGCCACGACGGATGCCATGACTTTGGTGAAAACCCGTGGGGCTGTCGCCAGGCCGAAAGGCAATGCCACGAACTGGAGGTGTTCGTCCCCGATGGCGAAACGCAGGAAACGATGTTCGGGTGCGATCGGCACATGGAGATAAGCATCTTTGATGTCGATCGATGCTAGGAAGTCTCCTTGTGACATCGAGGCTATGACCGAGCGGAGAGATTCCATCCGAAACCGTCTGGTTCTCACATGTCTGTTGAGCAGCTTGAGGTCCAGAACGGGACGGAATGACCCGTCCTTTTTTGGCACCACGAACAAGTTGGAGTAAAATCCGCGACCACGTTCCTGAAGGGGAACGGGAATCACAACGCCTTCTGTCTTCAGAGCGTCCACTGCCTGAAAAAGTGCGTCGGCCTGTGCAGGGGGTGGGGAGGTTCGGAAGAAACGAGCCGCAGGACGAGAGTTGAACTCTATCCTGTAACCATGAGACAGAATGTCTCTCACCCATCGGTCTTGAACGTGTGGCCACCAGGTGTCGCCAAAGCGGGAGAGCCTGCCACCGACCGAGGATGTGGTGAGATGAGGCCGAGAGTCATGTGGAGGCCGTGCCTCCCGCGGCCTTTTGGGGGCGTGACTTGGACCGCCACGCATAGGAGTTCCTCTGGCCTTTCTCCGGCCGGTTGGACGACGAGGACTGGGTCTTGGCGGAGGGACGAAAGGACCGAAACCTCGATTGGATTTTTCTCTGCTGAGGTCTCTGAGGTTTGGACTGGGGTAAGGAGGAGTCCTTTCCCGAGGATTCCTTAATAATCTCATGCAACCGTTCGCCAAACAAACGGTCGCCAGAAAAAGGCAAACCAGTTAAGAACCTTTTGGAAGCAGAGTCTGCTTTCCATTCGCGCAGCCACATGGCCCTGCGGACTGCCACGGAGTTAGCGGATGCCACAGCCGTACGGCTAGCGGAGTCCAGGACGGCGTTCATGGCGTAGGACGAAAATGCTGATGCCTGAGAGGTCAAGGAAGAAACCTGCGGAGCAGAATTCCGCGTGACGGCATTAATCTCAGTCAGACATGCAGAGATTGCTTGGAGAGCCCACACGGCCGCAAAGGCCGGGGCGAAAGACGCGCCCGTGGCCTCCTAGATGGACTTCACCAAGAGCTCTGTCTGTCAGTGGCATCCTTCAGGGATGAGCCATCGGCAACAGACACAACGGACCTAGCAGCCAATCTAGAGACTGGAGGATCCACCTTGGGAGAGTGTGCCCAGCCCTTAACGACTTCAGGTGAAAAGGGGTAACGCGTGTCAGTGTGCCGTTTAGCAAAGCGCTTGTCCGGGACTGCTCTGGGCTTCTGGACAGCGTCCGTGAAGTTAGAGTGAGCAAAAAACGTATTGCGCGTACGTTTGGGGAATCGAAATTGGTGTTTCTCCTGCTGAGAATCCGGGTCCTCTGCAGGAGGAGGTGGAGGTGAGAGATCCAGCACCTGGTTGATGGACGAGATAAGATCATTTACCAAGGCGTCCCCCTCAGGGGCATCAAGGTTAGGGGTGAAGTCAGGGTCAGAGCCCTGAGCTCCCACGTCCGCCTCGTCTTCCTGAGAGTCATCAAGCTGGGATCCAGAGCAGCGTGAGGAGGCCGGGGAAGAGTCCCAGCGAGGCCGCTTAGCCGGCCTGGGGCTGCGATCCGGGCAGGAGTCCTCTGCCTGGGACCTAGAGGCTATCCTGGGAGCGCGCTGCGGCGTGGACCGAGAGGGGCCTGGAGGAGACAAACTAACAGGGGCCGGGGCCTGTGAAGGGCCCGGTCTGGACTGCAAAGCCTCAAGGAGCTTAGATGACCATTTGTCCATAGACTGTGCAATGGATTGAGAAAGTGACTGGGAGAGTGTCGTAGCGAAAGAGGCCAACGACTGTGACTCTGTCCCTGCAGACTGCTCAGGGGGAGCCGGGGGATCTACATGAGCCAAGGGGCCCACAAGTGCCCGAGGCTCCGGCTGAGCAAGCGTGGCAGGAGTCGAGCATTGATCACAGTGGGGGTAGGTGGATCCCGCAGGCAACATAGCCCCACAAGAGGTACAGGCCGCGAAAAAAGTCTGTGCCTTAGTAGCTTTGCTCCTTGTGGACGACATGCTGTTGTCTCTTAGGAGAGTGACCACTGAGGGTATATGGGAAAAGGGTATACAGCCTTTCCAAACAGATATATACATCTATAAATATATCCCGGCACCCTAGGGGGACCAACACCGGGTGACCAGTGTGGCTTACCAACCGCTAACGAGCGGAGTGTGTCCTCCAGATTCCCTGTCTTGGATCCCCCAGAGCTGCAGAGCTTTGCCGCTGAGTAGCATCCACCGGCAGAATGCTAAAAATGGCTGCCGGAGCTCTCAGGGGGGGTGTGGAGCCGAGGGCGGCGCCAGCAAAGAGCGGGAATCTGGAGTCCCCAAGTGGTCAATGAGGGTGGGGGGGAGACATGCAAAGATGCTCCAGCCCTCAGAGCCGACGTCACGTCGGTAATCCCGCCCTAACCCCTGACAGGCAGGCCCGGGGGCGGGATTTTGCTCGACTATACCGCGGCGAAGCCGGGGACTAAATTTAAGGCCGTGCCCGACAAGCAGGCACGGTCGGCGGGGAAGTCCGCCGAAAAAAACTGCGGACGGAACTACCGCGGCTTCCGGGGAGAAGGAGCGACCTCCCTCCCTGTACAGTCCACACATGGGGACACAGAGTACCTTCCAGTTGCAGGGCCCGGTCCCTGGGGGTGAAGAAGCTCCGGACCGGCAGGTTCCACCAGGGGCTGCGGATGGAGCACGGTCCCAGCACGTGGATGACTGCTTAGGATCCCACTTCTCCCAGAGCCGCATAAGGGATGGTGAAGGAGACGGCATGTGGCTCCAGCCTCTGTACCCGCAATGGGTACCTCAACCTTAACAACACCGCCGACATAGTGGGGTGAGAAGGGAACATGCCGGGGACCCCATCGGGGTCCTCTTTTCTTCCATCCGTCATAACTATGTATGAGAATGCATGAGTGGATGTGTGCCTCCTTCCACACAAAGCATAAAACTGAGGAGCCCGTGATCCACGGGAGGGTGTATAGGCAGAGGGGAGGGGTTACACTTTTTTAAAAGTGTAATACTTTGTGTGGCCTCCAGAGGCAGAAGCTATACACCCAATTGTCTGGGTCTCCCAATGGAGCGACAAAGAAAAATGTTGCATGCCGAGTCCTTTCCGGCAGCCGGACGAAGAAATTTCGCCGGATCTGGCGGACGCCACATGCAACGCAATGCCATCCTTCGCTAATACAAGTCAATGGGGAATAAAACTGATCCGGCGTCAGATCAGTTTTATCCGCATTTTGCCAGATTGTGTCTGACGGCAAAAACCGGATGTGTGAAAGTAGCCTTACAGTTCCGGCAAAGTAGACTGGGATTTCTAGAAATCTCATGCACATCCCCCCCCCCCCCCCATCTTCTTTCTTTAACAGAGCGTAAACAGACCTGTGGTGCGCTTTTGAAATCCGCAACTTTAATTTCTATCAGAGTTTTCTCAAAGTTAAATATGAAGTATAAAAACAACCATAAAGCAGTTTTATTTAGAAACATGAGATCAAAAAGGCAAAATCAGTCTTAAAAATTAGTTAATTGCCATAATAGGTGCAGAAAATCTGAACATAAAAACTCACCAAATACTCATTGTGGGAACTTTGTACCATAAAGATGGCAAAAATAAACAACTATAAGTAATTGTGGACTTTGGAAACTGCCCATTATAATGAGTGGGAATCTCAAAATTTCTAGATAATTAAAATTAGATGCTGGCTCATAACACTGGACATGAATGAGATGTTTTATGGCCTAGATCCACTCATCAGATACTGAGCACTCACCTCTGTTAAGCTCTGCTTACATAAGGGACACTGCGGTGTGTGATCCAAGCAGCGTTCCAAGCACTTCTTGCAGAAGGTGTGTCCACAAGGTGTTGTAACCGGCTCATAAAATAACCTGGAAATATGAATAATTTATAAATTAATTCTGCACCACAGAAAAACCTAAAACACCAAGTCTTTATATTAACCGAAAAGGCATTAAAAGTTTAAGCTTTTTTTTTTTTTTAAAGAAAAAAAACCCCCAAAAAACACAAAACAACAATCGCATACACAGAATGATAATCATATTATGCAAGATCTAAAGACGGGTCTACTTTTCTTGTAGAAACAGCGCCACTCTAGTCCATGGCTTGTGTCTGGTACTGCGGCTCAATCCTCATAACTTGACTGCATTACCTGATAAAAAATATCTGGGTTCTAAGTAATTTCAAAGCATTTCAGAACAGATACTAACCTCATACAAAGGGAGCACTCGAAGTCGTTCCCGTCAATCAGCTTATGGAGGGTGGATGGGTCGGCTATTAAGTTGGAGAAGTCCCCGTAGAAGGCTTCTAGAACAGAACAGAAATGGTTACATTTGGCTGAATCTTATAGTTCACAGGCTGTGGAGTCTAAATCTTATCTATTAATCCTTAGCAAAAAAAGCCAAAATATCTTAAGAGTTTTTCAAAGACTGAATAATATTCAGTAATAATAATAATCAGTAAAGCGCTGCAGAATATGTTGGCGCTATAGAAATAAAAATTATAATATTCAAAACCTATCCATAGGACCCCTTTACTCCCTAGATGATTTTCCGTTTTGTTTTTTGCTCCCCTTCTTCAGAGAGCCGTAACTTTATTTTTCTGTCAATCTTGCCATATGAGGGCTTGTTTTCTTGTGGACAAGTTTTACCATATTGGAAAACTGCAAAAAAAAAAAAAAAAAAATTGAAAAAAGAACCTGATTGCACGATAGTTTTGGGGGCATTTTATTCAGTGTTCACTATATGGTAAAACATTTTTACTTTTATCTAAGAAGTAAAAAAAAAAAAAAAAAAAAAAGTAGTTTGTCCCAAAAAAGTGGAGCACTTTTTGCGCCATTTTCCGCAACCTGTAGCATTCTCATTTTTCGGGATCTATGGCTTAGGGACAGCTTATTTTTTGCATCTTCAGCTGATGTTTTTAATACCATTTTTGCACAGATGCAGTGTTTTGATAGCCTGTTCTTGCATTTTGCGCAAAATTTTCAACTACCACAAAAACATTTTTGTTGCTGCTACGTCGATTACCAATCAGATTAATTGATTTTAAATTTTCAGAAACTTGTGGATTTCTGAATGCGGCGATGCCAAATGTGGATATGTTTATAACCCTTTCATTTTCAATGTGGTGAATGGGGATGGGGGGGGGGGTGATTTGAACCTTTTTGTTTTCTATACTAGTCCTCATAGGTGTTAGAAGGATCAGCAGTTTGATAGATTCATTTCTCCTGATCAGAGCTGCATCGCTCTGATCAGGAGAAATGCTCACTTATCCACATATAGTGCCTTATAAGGTATGTGCTCAGAGGAGCGTCTCTCAAAGAGAGCCATTATATGCTGCATGTTTCCTTAAGCTTATGTACTTTCAAGAGGGTCCCCTGTGGAGCCATTTAGAGACGCGAGTCTCAATATTACCAGTTTTTCTTCCTATTGATCATCCATTTATACCATGTAAAGGTAATATGAACATAACGTCCGCTATATTCATTGTTACATGTACCTTATACTGGTGTTGACTTATATACAGGATTAGATCCTTGTTAAAATTTGCTCTGATTACCATTTTGATCGAAAAGTAACTTTTCCTTTTGCAGAAAAGGAAAACACATCCTTTGAACTATTAAAACTACCCACCACATAAACTATTACATAGTGCATCAGGTAGACATATTCTTCATGTTTCCTATATTCCATATATATATGGCCTGTTTCAATCATATATCTGACACAGTGCGCAGTATTTATCTTATACCATGGATATCATACTGATATTTGTATCTATTTATTGATATAGAATTTCCTGCACGTCTGCAATAAAACTTAAAATATTGCTTCCTGCCCTGGAAACTGTTCATAATACCCACAAGTTATCTTCAGTGCATAAGGTAGATATAACATTTGCGCACTGTATTATTTACGTCTATGGCCCCTTTATACATACCGTTGTATGTTGTGACATGATGCATACTAATTCTGTTCTTTGTACAGGATCTCAAGTTTGTCCATTTATTGTCCAATTGTGACGACTACCTGTCATAGATCACTCACTGCTTTGATTTTCCTCTGGATGGGTGTATGTTTGCCATTTATGCTTCTTGTATGAACAAAAAGTCTGAAAATTTCCTCTTTTTGATAAAATAAATATCCTATCAACCTGTATTGGATTTTTTTCATATAACAGTGTACACATTTTTTTTATTCTGTGCAAAACTGATAGATGAGCTTGTAGGAACAGCCTGTTATAACTTGCTCTGTGATAGAATTCTACTGTTAATGTACAAAGCGTATATTGATTATGTATTTTTTGTCATCTCAGATAATCCTATCCTCGACAAAGACCGCATGTATACGGTCGAAATGTTGGATGAGATTTAAATTATCCTTTGACTTATGCACGAATAAACAAACACATTTAAGCATTAAGATTTTTTTCTTGTTACTCATTGAAGAAAAAAAAAAAAAAAAAGTGTGCCGGAGCTATTCTTACTATTGGCTGGACTATTTTTCTCCGAGCACCTATATTTAACACAGTGAGCCAGGTATAACCATTCTCTAACAGGAACTACGTCATGATAGCAACAGGAGCAATCTCACGACCGGTCTCTACCTTGGCAACCATTGGCTCCCCGTGATCGTATCACAGGGCCTCTGATTGGGAAAGGCGCGTTGCCCGCTAAGGTGCTTTAAAATCGCGCTGTCACATTTTGACAGCACGATTTAAGGGGTTAACAGGCACGGGTGGATCTCTGATCCACTGCGCCTGCCAGGCACATGTTTGCTGTACAAATCAGCAGATATGTGCGAGGATCACCACTGGCTCACCACAGCAGCTGGTGGTGATCACCCCTTCATGGTTTAGGACATACCGTTACGTCCTAGGTCATGAAGGGGTTAATCTCACACACCAAGTGAAGTAACATGTTCTCAATTTTGCAAGCATAGAAATTGTTTTTAACAACCCATCCAAGCCACACAGGTGAGGAAATCAAACCATAAATGTCCATGTATTAAAATTCTGTGTTATAATAAGAAATGACAGGGGAAAAGTATTTAACCTCTGGAGAAAAGTGCAAAAAGCCATGGAAAGTCATAACTGCTGAAATCTATCAGTACGTAGAGAGCAATCCTGACCCTTAGTGAATAATATCAACTGGTTCAACCGATGGCCTATAATAAGGAGTCATCACCAAGGTGCCACACAAGAAATCTCTCACGATGGGTAAAATCAGTGAGCTGTCTCAAGACCTTCGGAACCTTAATGTTACAAAACATACTGATGACATAGGTTACAGAGTTTTTAAACTACTAAAAGTCCCAGTGAACACTATGGGGGCCATAATCTGGAAATGGAAAGATCATTTTAACATAACCTGACCAAGATCAGGTGTTCCCCACAAGATTTCAGAGGCGTGAAAAGAATCAGAAGAGTTATCAAAGAGCCAAGAACAACCTGTGGAGAGCGAGAGACAGACCTGGAATCATCAGGTACAATTGTTTTAAAGTGAACAATAAATAATGCATTCAACCTCCATGGCATGTATGTACTCTCACCACCAAAGACTCCATTGCTGAACATCATAGCACGTTCAAGCGAGTAACGTTTGCTCAACGACATTTAGTCAAACCTGTGAAATACTGGAAGAATATAGTCTGGTCACTTGAGATAAAAATTGAACTCTGAATGAAATAACACACACCATGTTTGGAGGCCTTTAACACCATACCAACAGTGAAGTTTGGAGGTGGGAACATAAAGGTGTGGAACGGTTTTCCAACAGCACTGGGAAACTTCATGTAATTGAAGGAAGGATGAATGGACAAAGGTACCGAGACATTTCTTGATAAAAATCTGCTGCCGCCATCTACCAGGATGATGAAGATGAAATTATAGTGCATATTTCAGCAAGAAAATGATCCTAAAACACAGAGCCAAGGAAACAAATTGGTTTCAGAGAAAGAAAAAAAGTTGCTGGACTGGCCAAACCAATCACTTGACCTGAATACCAAAAGAAAATTTTCAGAAGGAACAAAAGCTCAGAGTTCCTAAAAAGGAACCCATGAAACCTTATGGATTTGAAGAGTGTTTGTGTGGAAGACTGGGAGAAAAATCACACCTGAGCAATGCATGCCATTAGTTTCTCAACACAGGCAGAATCTTGAAGCAGTCATCATCAACACAGGTTTTTGTAAGAAGTATTACCTTTTAGTAACAGTGTTCAGTACTTGTTATTATAATTACAGACCTTAATTTATGGACTGCTATGACTTTATTTCTTTGCCCGTGTGGATTGGATACATTGTTAATACCCGGTCAGAAATTCATGTCAATAGCATGTTTTTAGTATGGGACAAAATGCTGCAAAGCATGAGTGATGTTAACAATAGGGAGAATTACATTTTGCTAAATTGATAAAAATAGGCTGACTGACTAAAGAGATCTAAATCAAAATTTGGTTAGAGCACTTTTGCCTTTAAACAAAAAGACAAATCTTCAAAAGGTACACTTGTCCAGAGTCAGCGACTTTGTAGGATTATAGTCCAGTATATGAGTAACCAATAATACTAAGCAGCGATAATTATCATTTTCATACGTAGGTTGAAACAGTCATTAACTGAAGCAATCCGTTCATGGATCAGTTTTCTATCGACTCCAATGTTGAGAAGAGAAAAAAAACAAAAACAAAAAAAAAAAAACCCAAAAACCACCACAGATCCAGCCGAAATAAAGTAAATAAAAACACACAAAAATGGAATAATATTGTGGCTGCACAACGTTTTTGCTACTGGGTTGCTGTTTGATATATTCAACGGTTGATTACTGGACATGAACTTAGCCCGACTGCTACAAAAGGTGAAGATGTGGAAGACTGTTACTGTAACTCATTCATCAAGGAAAAAAAGGAGGACAGTAATAAGACACAAGGTAGTTATACAGCATCAGCAAGGCCTCATCCAGGCAAAGATTTCAAAGCAGACTGGTGTTTCAAGATTTGCTGTTAAAACGCTTTGAATAAGCATGAAAGAAGGGAATTTTGTTTACTTACCGTAAATTCCTTTTCTTCTAGCTCCCATTGGGAGACCCAGCCAAATGGGTGTATAGCTATGCCTCCGGAGGCCACACAAAGCATTACACTAAAAGTGTAAAGCCCCTCCCCTTCTGCCTATACACCCCCCGTGCCTCACGGGCTCCTCAGTTTTGGTGCAAAAGCAAGAAGGAGGAAAATATTATAAATTGGTTTAAAGTAAATTCAATCCGAAGGAATTTCGGAGAACTGAAACCATTCAACATGAACAACATGTGTACACAAAGAACAACAGCCCGAAGGGAACAGGGGCGGGTGCTGGGTCTCCCAATTGGAGCTAGAAGAAAAGGAATTTACGGTAAGTAAACAAAATTCCCTTCTTTGTCGCTCCATTGGGAGACCCAGACAAATGGGACGTCCAAAAGCAGTCCCTGGGTGGGTAAATAATACCTCATAATGGAGCCGTAAACTGCTCCGTCCTACAGGTGGGCAACCGCCGCCTAAAGGACTCGCCTATCTAGGCTGGCATCTGCCGAAGCATAGGTATGCACCTGATAGTGTTTCGTGAAAGTGTGCAGGCTCGACCAGGTAGCTGCCTGACACACCTGCTGAGCCGTAGCCTGGTGCCGCAAAGCCCAGGACGCACCCACGGCTCTGGTAGAATGGGCCTTCAGCCCTGAGGGAACCGGAAGCCCCGAGGAACGATAAGCTTCGAGAATCGGTTCCTTGATCCACCGAGCTAGGGTTGATTTGGAAGCTTGTGACCCTTTACGCTGGCCAGCGACAAGGACAAGGAGTGCATCCGAGCGGCGCAGGGGCGCCGTACGAGAAATGTAGAATCTGAGTGCTCTCACCAGATCTAACAAGTGCAAATCCTTTTCACATTGGTGAACTGGATGAGGACAAAAAGAGGGTAAGGAGATATCCTGATTGAGATGAAAGGGGGATACCACCTTAGGGAGAAATTCCGGAACCGGACGCAGAACCACCTTGTCCTGGTGAAACACCAGGAAAGGGGCTTTGCATGACAACGCTGCCAGTTCAGACACTCTCCGAAGTGAAGTGACTGCTACTAGGAAGACCACTTTCTGCGAAAGGCGTGAGAGAGAAATATCTCTCATTGGCTCGAACGGTGGTTTCTGAAGAGTCATCAGCACCCTGTTCAGATCCCAAGGCTCTAACGGACGCTTGTAAGGAGGGACGATGTGACAAACCCCCTGCAGGAACGTGCGTACCTGTGGAAGTCTGGCTAGGCGCTTCTGAAAAAACACAGAGCGCTGAGACTTGTCCTTTAAGGGAGCCAAGCGACAAACCTTTTTCCAATCCGGATTGAAGGAAGGACAGAAAAGTGGGCAAGGCAAATGGCCAGGGAGAAAACCCCTGAGCAGAGCACCACGACAGGAATATCTTCCACGTCCTGTGGTAGATCTTGGCGGACGTTGGTTTCCTAGCCTGTCTCATAGTGGCAATGACCTCTTGAGATAACCCTGAAGACGCTAGGATCCAGGACTCAATGGCCACACAGTCAGGTTGAGGGCCGCAGAATTCAGATGGAAAAACGGCCCTTGAGACAGCAAGTCTGGTCGGTCTGGTATTGCCCACGGTTGGCCGACCGTGAGATGCCACAGATCCGGGTACCACGACCTCCTCGGCCAGTCTGGAGCGACGAGGATGGCGCGGCAGCAGTGGGACCTGATCTTGCGTAACACTCTGGGCAACAGTGCCAGAGCAGGAAACACATAAGGGAGTTGAAACTGCGACCAATCCTGAACTAAGGCGTCTGCCGCCAGAGCTCTGTGATCTTGAGACCGTGCCATGAATGTCGGGACCTTGTTGTTGTGCCGGGACGCCATTAGGTCGACGTCCGGCATGCCCCAGCGGCAACAGATCTCCTGAAACACGTCCGGGTGAAGGGACCATTCCCCTGCGTCCATGCCCTGGCGACTGAGAGTCTGCTTCCCAGTTTTCTACGCCCGGGATGTGAACTGCGGATATGGTGGAGGCTGTGGCTTCCACCCACAGTAGAATCCGCCGGACTTCCTGGAAGGCTTGCCGACTGCGTGTCCCGCCTTGGTGGTTGATGTATGCCACCGCTGTGGAGTTGTCCGACTGAATTCGGATCGGTTTGCCTTCCAGCCACGGCTGGAACGCCTTTAGGGCAAGATACACTGCCCTTATCTCCAGAACATTGATCTGAAGGGAGGACTCTGTCTGAGTCCAAGTACCCTGAGCCCTGTGGTGGAGAAAGACCGCTCCCCACCCTGACAGGCTCGCGTCCGTCGTGACCACCGCCCAGGATGGGGGCAGGAAGGATTTCCCCTTCGACAGAGAAGTGGGAAGAAGCCACCACTGAAGGGAAGCTTTGGCTGCCCGCGAAAGGGAGACGTTCCTGTCGAGGGACGTCGACTTCCTGTCCCATTTGCGGAGAATGTCCCATTGAAGTGGACGCAGATGAAACTGCGCAAAATGGACTGCTTCCATTGCTGCCACCATCTTCCCTAGGAAGTGCATGAGGCGCCTCAGGGGGTGTGACTGACCTTGAAGGAGAGATTGCACCCCTGTCTGTAGTGAACGCTGCTTGTTCAGCGGAAGCTTCACTATCGCTGAGAGAGTATGAAACTCCATGCCAAGATATGTCAGAGATTGGGCCGGTGTCAGATTTGACTTTGGAAAATTGATGATCCACCCGAAACTCTGGAGAGTCTCCAGAGCAATGTTCAGGCTGTGTTGGCATGCCCCTTGAGAGGGTGCCTTGACAAGCAGATCGTCTAAGTAAGGGATCACCGAGTGTCCCTGAGAGTGTAGGATTGCCACCACTGTTGCCATAACCTTGGTGAAGACCCGTGGGGCTGTCGCCAGGCCAAAAGGCAGTGCCACGAACTGAAGGTGTTCGTCCCCTATGGCGAAACGCAGGAAGCGCTGATGCTCTGGTGCAATCGGTACGTGGAGATAAGCATCTTTGATGTCGATTGATGCCAGGAAATCTCCTTGGGACATTGAGGCGATGACGGAGCGGAGCGATTCCATCCGGAACCGCCTGGTTTTTACATGCTTGTTGAGCAGTTTTAGGTCCAGAACAGGACGGAAGGATCCGTCCTTTTTTGGCACCACGAACAAGTTGGAGTAAAAACCGTGACCCCGTTGCTGAAGAGGAACAGGGATCACCACTCCTTCCGCCTTCAGAGTGCTCACCGCCTGCAGAAGGGCATCGGCCCTCTCGGGGGGCGGAGAAGTTCTGAAGAAACGAGTCGGAGGACGAGAGCTGAACTCTATCCTGTAACCGTGAGATAGAATGTCTCTCACCCATCGGTCTTTTACCTGTGGCAGCCAGGCGTCGCAAAAGCGGGAGAGCCTGCCACCGACCGAGGATGCGGTTTGAGGAGGCCGAAAGTCATGAGGAGGCCGTTTTGGGAGCGGTGCCTCCGGCGGTCTTTTTAGGACGTGACTTAGACCGCCATGAATCGGAGTTCCTCTGATCTTTCTGAGGCCTTTTGGACGAGGCGAATTGAGACCTGCCCGCGGTCCGAAAGGACCGAAACCTCGATTGTACCTTCCGTGGTTGAGGTCTGTTTGGTTTGGACTGGGGTACAGTTAGGTCCAGAAATATTTGGACAGTGACACAAGTTTTGTTATTTTAGCTGTTTACAAAAACATGTTCAGAAATACAATTATATATATATATATATATATATATATAATATGGGCTGAAAGTGCACACTCCCAGCTGCAATATGAGAGTTTTCACATCCAAATCGGAGAAAGGGTTTAGGAATCATAGCTCTGTAATGCATAGCCTCCTCTTTTTCAAGGGACCAAAAGTAATTGGACAAGGGACTCTAAGGGCTGCAATTAACTCTGAAGGCGTCTCCCTTGTTAACCTGTAATCAATGAAGTAGTTAAAAGGTCTGGGGTTGATTACAGGTGTGTGGTTTTGCATTTGGAAGCTGTTGCTGTGACCAGACAACATGCGGTCTAAGGAACTCTCAATTGAGGTGAAGCAGAACATCCTGAGGCTGAAAAAAAAGAAAAAATCCATCAGAGAGATAGCAGACATGCTTGGAGTAGCAAAATCAACAGTCGGGTACATTCTGAGAAAAAAGGAATTGACTGGTGAGCTTGGGAACTCAAAAAGGCCTGGGCGTCCACGGATGACAACAGTGGTGGATGATCGCCGCATACTTTCTTTGGTGAAGAGGAACTCGTTCACAACATCAACTGAAGTCCAGAACACTCTCAGTGAAGTAGGTGCATCTGTCTCTAAGTCAACAGTAAAGAGAAGACTCCATGAAAGTAAATACAAAGGGTTCACATCTAGATGCAAACCATTCATCAATTCCAAAAATAGACAGGCCAGAGTTAAATTTGCTGAAAAACACCTCATGAAGCCAGCTCAGTTCTGGAAAAGTATTCTATGGACAGATGAGACCAAGATCAACCTGTACCAGAATGATGGGAAGAAAAAAGTTTGGAGAAGGGAACGGCACATGATCCAAGGCACACCACATCCTCTGTAAAACATGGTGGAGGCAACGTGATGGCATGGGCATGCATGGCTTTCAATGGCACTGGGTCACTTGTGTTTATTGATGACATAACAGCAGACAAGAGTAGCCGGATGAATTCTGAAGTGTACCGGGATATACTTTCAGCCCAGATTCAGCCAAATGCCGCAAAGTTGATCGGACGGCGCTTCATAGTACAGATGGACAATGACCCCAAGCATACAGCCAAAGCTACCCAGGAGTTCATGAGTGCAAAAAAGTGGAACATTCTGCAATGGCCAAGTCAATCACCAGATCTTAACCCAATTGAGCATGCATTTCACTTGCTCAAATCCAGACTTAAGACGGAAAGACCCACAAACAAGCAAGACCAGAAGGCTGTGGCTGTAAAGGCCTGGCAAAGCATTAAGAAGGAGGAAACCCAGCGTTTGGTGATGTCCATGGGTTCCAGACTTAAGGCAGTGATTGCCTCCAAAGGATTCGCAACAAAATATTGAAAATAAAAAAAAAATTTTTGGGTTCGGTTTATTTGTCCAATTACTTTTGACCTCCTAAAATGTGGAGTGTTTGTAAAGAAATGTGTACAATTCCTACAATTTCTATCAGATATTTTTGTTCAAACCTTCAAATTAAAAGTTACCATCTGCACTTGAATTCTGTTGTAGAGATTTCATTTCAAATCCAATGTGGTGGCATGCAGAGCCCAACTCGCGAAAATTGTGTCACTGTCCAAATATTTCTGGACCTAACTGTAAGGATGAGTCCTTTCCCTTGGATTGTTTAATGATTTCATCCAATCGCTCACCAAACAAGCGGTCGCCAGACAATGGCAAACCGGTTAAGAACTTTTTGGAAGCAGAGTCTGCCTTCCATTCTCGTAGCCACATGGCCCTGCGGACTACCACCGAATTGGCGGATGCTACCGCCGTACGGCTTGCAGAGTCCAGGATAGCATTAATGGCGTAGGACGCAAACGCCGACGCCTGAGAGGTTAAGGACACGACTTGCGGGGCAGATGTACGAGTGACTGTATTAATCTGCGCGTGACAAGCTGAGATAGCTTGGAGAGCCCATACGGCTGCGAATGCTGGAGCAAAAGACGCGCCGATAGCTTCATAGATGGATTTTAACCATAATTCCATCTGTCTGTCAGTGGCATCTTTGAGTGAAGCCCCATCTTCCACTGCAACTATGGATCTAGCCGCCAGTCTGGAGATTGGAGGATCCACCTTAGGACACTGAGTCCAGCCCTTGACAACATCAGGGGGAAAGGGATAACGTGTATCCTTAAGGCGCTTGGAAAAACGCTTGTCTGGACAATCCCGTTTTTTCTGGACTGCCTCCCTGAAGTCAGAGTGATCCAGAAACGTACTCAATGTACGCTTGGGAAACCTGAAACGGAAATTCTCCTGAGAAGCTGACTCCTCAATTGGAGGAGCTGGGGGAGAAATATCCAACACCTGATTGATGGTCGCTATCAGATCATTCCCAACGGCGTCACCTTCAGGTGTATCTAGGTTGAGAGCGGCTTCAGTATCAGAATCCTGATCTGTTACCTCCGCTTCATCCTCCAGAGAGTCCTCGTGTTGAGACCCTGAACAGTTGAGGGGGACCTGGGGTCAAAGACTGAACAGTGCCCGGGACCTGAATCACCGGTCTGGACTGTAAGGCTTCTAGTATTTTAGAAGACCATCTATCCATACTCTCAGACAGTTTGTCAGCAAAGGCTGCAAACTCCATCCCTGTCACCTGGACAGTGGGAGCAGGTGGTTCCACCTGGGCCACCTGTAGCAGAGGCTCCGGCTGAGTAAGTGCCACAGGGGCCGAGCATTGCACACAATGAGGGTCAGTGGAACCTGCCGGTAGTATAGCTGCACAAGAGGTACAGGTTGCAGAGTACGCCTGTGCTTTGGCACCCTTGCTGTTTGCGGACGACATGCTGTTGTCTCCTCTGAGAACAATCCAGGAGTGTATATAGCCAAAAATCAACAGAGCGACCGTACAGTGCAAATGTATAGCCTATAAGTATATATATATATATATATATATATATATATATATATATATATATATATATATATATATATATATATATATATATATATATATATATATATATATATATATATATATATATATATATATATATATATATATATATATATATATATATATATATATACACATATATATACATATATATACATATATATATATATATATATATACACATATATATACACACACACACACTTCGACACTCAGTGGGGCCAGCACCACAGGTGCTGCTTACCCCTGCCTGGGTCTCCCTGTGATGTCTCTCCTCTCCAGCATCTGAATCGCTGACAGGAATGGCTGCCGGCGTTCTGTGGGGAGGAGGGGACCGTGGGCGTGCCCAAGAAAGTGCGGGAATCCAGTGCCCCAGTGTACTGAGTGAGGGGGGAGGAGGATACAAATGTATGCTCCAGCCCTCAGCACTGACGATCTGTGCAGCGTCCCGCCCTTCCCCTGACTGGCAGGCCTGTGGGCGGGAATATGCGACACTAGGCCGCAGAAGCCGGGGGCTAAAGTTATAAGCGCGGCCGCGCGGTAGTCCCCGGCGCACTAACACACCCAGCAGTGCTGGAATGAGTATGGCACAAGCGCTCCATGCGCGGTCCCCACGGGGACACAGAGTACCTTACAGTAGCAGGGCCTTGTCCCTGACGATACCCGGCTCCTGTCCAGCAGATACCCCAGGGGCTGCGGAGGGAGCACGGTCCCCGTGCCTGGAGACCGATTCGGATCCCACTTCACCCAGAGCCCATTAAGGGATGGGGAAGGAAAACAGCATGTGGCTCCTGCCGTGTACCCGCAATGGGTACCACAACCTTAACAACACCGCCGACAAAGTGGGGTGAGAAGGGAGCATGCTGGGGGCCCTGTTATGGGCCCTCTTTTCTTCCAACCGACATAGTCAGCAGCTGTTGCTGACTAAGCTGTGGAGCTATGCGTGGATGTCAGCCTCCTTCGCACAAAGCATGAAAACTGAGGAGCCCGTGAGGCACGGGGGGTGTATAGGCAGAAGGGGAGGGGCTTTACACTTTTAGTGTAATGCTTTGTGTGGCCTCCAGAGGCATAGCTATACACCCATTTGGCTGGGTCTCCCAATGGAGCGACAAAGAAATGGGAAACTTTGAGAACTGTAGATGAAGATATTGGCCAAGGAAACAGTGCTGTAAATGAAAGACATCCTGTATACTTCCCTTTAAAACAAAAAAAAAAAAAATCGGAAGATATCCAGTAGAACTAGCAGCAACCAGTAGGACAAAGCTACACCTATCTACAATTCAGAGTCTGGCCAAAAGCAGTCTTCTTGAAAAAATTATAGACTAAAGAAGGGAATTTTGTTTACTTACCGTAAATTCCTTTTCTTCTAGCTCCTATTGGGAGACCCAGACAATTGGGTGTATAGCTTCTGCCTCCGGAGGCCACACAAAGCACTACACTTTAAAAAGTGTAACCCCTCCCCTCTGCCTATACACCCTCCCGTGCCTCACGGGCTCCTCAGTTTTGGTGCAAAAGCAAGAAGGAGGAAACTTATAAATGGTCTAAGGTAAATTCAATCCGAAGGATGTTCGGAGAACTGAAACCATGAACCAAAGGAACAATTCAACATGAACAACATGTGTACACAAAAGAACAAACAGCCCGAAGGGAACAGGGGCGGGTGCTGGGTCTCCCAATAGGAGCTAGAAGAAAAGGAATTTACGGTAAGTAAACAAAATTCCCTTCTTTGTCGCTCCATTGGGAGACCCAGACAATTGGGACGTCCAAAAGCAGTCCCTGGGTGGGTAAAAGAATACCCCGATAAAAAGAGCCGACAACGGCCCCCTCTTACAGGTGGGCAACCGCCGCCTGAAGGACTCGCCTACCTAGACTGGCATCTGCCGAAGCATAGGTATGCACCTGATAGTGTTTTGTGAAAGTGTGCAGACTAGACCAGGTAGCTGCCTGACACACCTGCTGAGCCGTAGCCCGGTGCCGCAATGCCCAGGACGCACCTACGGCTCTGGTAGAATGGGCTTTCAGCCCTGAAGGAATCGGAAGCCCAGAAGAACGGTAGGCTTCAAAAATCGGTTCCTTGATCCACCGAGCCAAGGTTGACTTGGAAGCCTGCAACCCCTTACGCTGGACAAGGACAAAGAGGGCATCAGAACGGTGCAGTGGCGCCGTGCGAGACACGTAGAGCCGGAGTGCTCTCACTAGATCTAACAAGTGCAAATCCTTTTCACATTGGTGAACTGGATTAGGGCAAAATGAAGGTAAGGAGATATCCTGATTGAGATGAAAAGGGGATACCACCTTAGGGAGGAATTCCGGGACCGGACACAGAACCACCTTATCCTGGTGAAAAACCAGGAAGGGGGCTTTGCATGACAGCGCTGCAAGCTCCGACACTCTACGGAGCGATGTAACTGCCACTAGAAAGGCCACCTTCTGCGAAAGACGTGATAGAGAGACATCCCGCAGCGGCTCGAAAGGTGGTTTCTGAAGAGCCCTTAGAACCCTGTTAAGATCCCAGGGTTCCAGCGGCCGCTTGTAAGGTGGAACTATGTGGCAAACTCCCTGCAGGAACGTGCGGACCTGCGGAAGCCTGGCTAGACGCTTTTGAAAAAAAAACACGGAAAGCGCCGATACTTGTCCCTTGAGAGAGCCGAGAGACAAACCCTTGTCCATTCCGGATTGAAGGAAGGAAAGAAAAGTGGGTAAGGCAAACGGCCAGGGGGTAAAACCCTTATCAGAGCACCAGGATAAGAAGATCCTCCAAGCCCTGTGATAGATCTTGGCGGACGTTGGTTTCCTGGCCTGTCTCATAGTGGCAATGACATCTTGAGATAACCCTGAGGACGCTAGGAGCCAGGACTCAATGGCCACACAGTCAGGTTGAGGGCCGCAGAATTCAGATGGAAAAATGGCCCTTGAGACAGCAAGTCTGGTCGGTCTGGGAGTGCCCACAGTTGACCCACCATGAGGTGCCACAGATCCGGGTACCACGACCTCCTCGGCCAGTCTGGAGCGACGAGGATGGCGCGGCGGCAGTCGGACCTGATCTTGCGTAACACTCTGGGCAGCAGTGCCAGAGGAGGAAATACATAAGGCAGTCGAAACTGCGACCAATCCTGAACTAATGCGTCCGCTGCCAGAGCTCTGTGATCCTGAGACCGTGCCATGAATGCCGGGACTTTGTTGTTGTGCCGAGACGCCATGAGATCGACGTCCGGCGTTCCCCAGCGGCAACAGATCTCTTAAAAACACGTCCGGGTGAAGAGACCATTCCCCTGCGTCCATGCCCTGGCGACTGAGAAAGTCTGCTTCCCAGTTTTCTACGCCCGGGATGTGAACTGCGGAGATGGTGGAGGAGGCTGTGGCCTCCGCCCACAGCAGAATCCGCCGAACTTCTTGGAAGGCTTGACGGCTGCGCGTGCCGCCCTGGTGGTTGATGTACGCGACCGCCGTGGCGTTGTCCGACTGTATGCGGATATGCCTGCCCTCCAGCCACCGATGGAACGCCTTTAGGGCTAGATACACTGCCCTTATCTCCAGAACATTGATCTGAAGGGAGGACTCTGTCGGAGTCCAAGTACCCTGAGCCCTGTGGTGGAGAAAGACCGCTCCCCACCCTGACAGACTCGCGTCCGTCGTGACCACAGCCCAGGATGGGGGCAGGAAGGATTTTCCCTTCGACAGAGAAGTGGGAAGAAGCCACCACTGAAGAGAGGTTTTGGCTGCCAGAGAAAGAGAGACGTTCCTGTCTAGGGACGTCGACCTCCTGTCCCATTTGCGGAGAATGTCCCATTGGAGTGGACGCAGATGAAACTGCGCAAAGGGGACTGCCTCCATTGCTGCCACCATCTTCCCCAGGAAGTGCATAAGGCGTCTCAAAGGGTGTGACTGGGCCCGAAGAAGAGAGTGCACCCCTGTCTGCAGCGAACGCTGTTTGTCCAGCGGTAGCTTGACTATCGCTGAGAGAGTATGAAACTCCATCCCGAGGTAAGTCAGTGATTGGGTCGGAGTCAATTTTGACTTTGGGAAATTGATGATCCACCCGAACCTCTGGAGAGTCTCCAGAGCAACGGTCAGGCTGTGTTGACATGTCACCCGGGAGGGTGCCTTGACTAGGAGATCGTCTAAGTAAGGGATCACCGAGTGGCCCTGAGAGTGTAGGACCGCCACAACGGATGCCATGACCTTGGTGAAGACCCGTGGGGCTGTCGCCAGGCCGAAAGGCAGTGCCACAAACTGAAGGCGTTCTTCCCCGATGGCGAAACGCAGGAAGCGTTGATGCTCTGGAGCGATCGGCACATGGAGATAAGCATCCCTGATGTCGATTGATGCTAGGAAGTCTCCTTGGGACATCGAAGCGATGACAGAGCGGAGAGATTCCATGCAAAACGGTCTGGTTCTCACGTGTCTGTTGAGCAATTTGAGGTCCAAAACGGGACGGAATGATCCGTCCTTTTTTGGCACCACGAACAAGTTGGAGTAAAAACCGCGACCACGTTCCTGAAGGGGAACGGGGATCACAACTCCTGTCTTCAGAGTGTTCACCGCCTGAAAAAGAGCATCGGCTCGCTCGGGGGGCGGAGATGTTCTGAAGAAACGAGTCGGAGGACGAGAGCTGAACTCTATCCTGTAACCGTGAGACAGAATGTCTCTCACCCAACGGTCTTGGACATGTGGCCACCAGGCGTCGCAAAAGCGGGAGAGCCTGCCACCGACCGAGGATGCGGTTTGTTGAGGCCGAAAGTCATGAGGAGGCCGCCTTGGAGACGGTGCCTCCGGCGGTCTTTGGAGGACGTGACTTAGACCTCCATGCATAAGATTTCCTCTGGTCCTTCTGTGGCCTGTTGGACGAGGAGGATTGGGACCTGGCTGAGGGCCGAAAGGACCGAAACCTCGCTTGAATTTTCCGTTGCTGAGGTCTGTTTGGTTTGGACTGGGGTAAGGACGAGTCCTTTCCCTTGGATTGCTTAATAATTTCATCCAATCGCTCGCCAAACAAATCGGTCGCCAGAAAATGGCAAACCGGTTAAGAACTTCTTGGAAGCAGAGTCTGCTTTCCATTCGCGTAACCACATGGCCCTGCGGACTGCCACCGAATTGGCGGATGCTACCGCTGTACGGCTAGCAGAGTCCAGGACGGCATTCATGGCGTAGGATGAAAATACCGACGCCTGAGAAGTCAAAGACGCAACTTGCGGAGCAGAGGTACGTGTGACCGCATTAATCTCAGATAGACAAGCTGAGACAAGCTGAGATAGCTTGGAGTGCCCACACGGCTGCAAAGGCCGGGGCAAAAGACGCGCCTGTGGCTTCATAGATAGAGCTCCTAATGAAATCAATCTGCCTGTCAGTGGCATCCTTGAGCGATTAACCGTCTGCCACTGATACTACGGATCTAGCCGCCAGTCTAGAAACTGGAGGATCCACCTTGGGACATTGAGCCCAACCCTTAACTACGTCAGAGGGGAAGGGGTAACGTGTGTCATTAAGGCGCTTAGTAAAGCGCTTGTCTGGAAATGCTCTGTGCTTCTGGACAGCATCTCTGAAGTTAGAGTGATCGAAAAAAACACTCCGTGTACGTTTGGGAAACCTAAACTGGTGTTTCTCCTGCTGTGAAGCCGACTCCTCTATAGGTGGAGTTGGGGGAGAAAGATCTAGCACCTGGTTGATGGACGCTATAAGGTCATTTACTATGGCGTCCCCTTCAGGTGTATCAAGATTGAGAGCAACGTCAGGGTCAGAGCCCTGGGCTGCGACCTCCGCTTCATCCTCCAGAGAGTCCTCAAGCTGAGACCCCGAACAGCGTGATGAAGTCGGGGAAGATTCCCAGCGAGCCCGCTTAGCCGGTC
Organism: Anomaloglossus baeobatrachus; assembly: GCF_048569485.1. Classification (NCBI taxonomy): domain Eukaryota; kingdom Metazoa; phylum Chordata; class Amphibia; order Anura; family Aromobatidae; genus Anomaloglossus; species Anomaloglossus baeobatrachus. The sequence goes on from NC_134353.1 coordinate 134,208,775, forward strand.
TGGGACTGCGGTCCGTGCCGGAGTCCTCCCCGTGAGACCTAGGTGCCACCCCAGGAGCACGCTGCGGCGCAGACCGAGAGGGGCCTGGGGGCGATTATCCCGCAGTGCCCGGGACCTGTGTAAGGGCCGATCTGGACTGCAAGGCTTCTATTATCTTAGCAGACCATTTGTCCATAGACTGAGCCATGGATTGTGAAAGCGACTCAGAGTTTCTCAGCTAAAACTGCAAACTCTGTCCCTGTCACCTGGACAGGGGAAGCCGGCGGTTCTACCTGAGCCGAGGGTCCCACCAGTGCCCGAGGCTCCGGCTGAGCGAGTGCAACAGGGCCCGAGCATTGCTCACAGTGAGGGTAGGTGGAACCTGCAGGTAGCATAGCCGCACAAGAGGTACAGGTTGCAAAATAACCCGGTGTCTTGGCACCCTTGCTCCTTGTGAACGACATACTGTTGTCTGCTAGGAGAGGGATCACTGAGGGTATATAGCCAAAAGCAAACCAATGCGGGCGAACAGAGAGAAAATATAATAAAAATATATATATATATATATATATATATATATATATATATATATATATATATATATATATATATATATATATATATATATATATATATATATATATATATATATATATATATATATATATATATATATATATATATATATATATATATATATATATATATATATATATATATATATATATATATATATATATATATTTTACACACTTCAGCACCCTAGGGGGACCAGCACCGGTGGCTGCCGGAGCTCTCAGGGGAGGAGGGAGCCGTGGGCGTGACTAATAAAGTGCGGGAATCTGGTGCCCCACAGTGATTAGTGAGGGGGGAGGAGGACACCTAAAGTATGCTCCAGCCCTCACTGTTGACGTCAGGTCGACCGTCCCGCCCTTACCCCTGACTGGCAGGCCCGGGGGCGGGAGTTATGGTACTAGGCCGCATGAAGCCGGGGACTAAATTTAATACCGCGGCCGGCAAACAGGTGCGGTCGGCGCGGTAGTCCCGGTCGTCATAAAAATACAGCAGCCGCTGCAGCGTCTGTGACAAAAAAACGCTCCATGCACCGTCCCCAAGGGGACACAGAGTACCTTTAGATGCAGGGCCTGTCCCTGATGATACCAAGTCTCCTGTCCGTCAGATTCCCACAGGGGCTGCGGAGGGAGCCCGGTCCCAGTGAATGGATGACCGGTTAGGATCCCACTTCTCCCAGAGCCTCTAAGGGATGGGGAAGGAAAACGGCATGTGGCTCCAGCCTTTGTACCCGCAATGGGTACCTCAACCTTAGCAGCACCGCCGACTTAGTGGGGTGAGAAGGGAGCATGCCGGGGGCCCTGTGGGGGCCCTCTTTTCTTCCATCCGATACAATCAGCAGCTACTGCTGACTAAAATGGGAGCTTGAGTGAATGTGTGCCTCCTTCAACACAAAGCATAAAACTGAGGAGCCCGTGAGGCACGGGAGGGTGTATAGGCAGAGGGGAGGGGTTACACTTTTTAAAGTGTAATACTTTGTGTGGCCTCCGGAGGCAGAAACTATACACCCAATTGTCTGGGTCTCCCAATGGAGCGACAAAGAAAGCCATATGTAAACTTATGTCAACATAGAATCAATGCCAAATGACTAGGCTATGCACAAAAATGTGAAAAGGAGGGCAGAAAAATGACAGGTGTTCCGGTCTGAGGAGTCAAAATGTGTAAAGCTACTTTCACGTTGCGTTTTCTCTACGTCCACAGGTCCCGTAGGGGCATCCGTCCGGACCGCCCCTCCCCCACTCTGCAAAGCGTGCTCCGGACGCATGCGCCCGACAGGGCCATTCACTGTTATGGAGCGCACTGCGTTCGCGCGTGCTCTGTTTTGTGCCATTTTTTGCACATATACGTTTCTGCAGACGGACACTCGAACGTAAAGGACTACGTTTAGGTGTCCGTCTGCAGAAACGTGTATATGTGCTAAAAATGGCACAAAACAGAGCACGCGCGAACGCAGTGCGCTCCATAACAGTAAATGGCCCTGTCGGGCGCATGCGTCCAGAGCACGCTTTGCAGAGTGGGGGAGGGGCGGTCCGGACGGATGCCCCGACGGGACCTGTGGACGTAGAAAAAAAAAAAAACGCAATCTGAAAGGAGCCTAATACTTGGCTGCAATAGAAGGCAGTTTGTTTGCTCAAGGGCTGGAGAGCGATACAATATGCTTTCACACATCCGGTTTTTGCTCAGCAGCACAATCCGGCGCTTAACAGAAAGATACGCAACCTTTTTTTTGCCGCCGGTTGCGTTTTTTCTGCATAGACTTGCATTAGCGCCGAATTTTGCCGCATGGCCTTGCGTTCCGTCCGGTTTTTGCCGGATGCGGCATATTTAGCCGATGCGGCAGACGGATGTAACGTTGCCTGGCACGTTTTTTTTGTGCAGCGAATAAAAAACGCATTGCGCCAGGTGCGGCATGGTGCATAATGAAAGTCTATGCACGCCGAATCCGTTGGCATGCATCAAACGCCGGAAGCATGTACCAGATTCGGTTTTTACTTCTGAGCATGCCCAGAAGTGATCCAATTCATTGCTTGTCAGAAAATCACACACAGACTCACTCACTGATCACGGGCGCCTCGCTGCGCGGCTGTCACACTGACTCACTCACTGATAGCCGTCGTGGCGCTGCACGGCTGTCACAAAGCTACAGCGGCTTCTCCTGATTTGAAAAAGCCGGCCGTCCATTATTCAATCTCGTATTCCCTACTTTCTCCGCCCACCGGCGCCTATGATTGGTTGCAGACACGCCCCACACTGAGTGACAGCTGTCTCACTGCAACCAATCACAGCTGCCGGTGGGCGGGTCTATATCTTGCAGTAAAATAAATTTTCAAAAAAAAAAAAAAAAACAGGCATGCGGTCCCCCTTAATTTTCATACCAGCCAGGGTAAAGCCACACGGCTGAAGGCTGGTATTCTCAGGATGGGGAGCTCCATGTTATGGGGAGCCCCCCAGCCTACCAATATCAGCCAGCAGCCGCCCAGAATTGCCGCATCCATTAGATGTGACAGTCCCGGGACTGTACCCGGCTCATCCCGAATTGCCCTGGTGCAGTGGCAATCGGGGTAATAAGGGGTTAATCATGGCAGGCGTCTATGAGACACCCCCAATGATTAACCTGTAAGTGAAAGTAAACAAACACATACACCCGAAAAAAAAACACTTTAATTTGGAATAAAAAGACAAAAAAAAAAAAAACAAAACAAAACACCCTCTTTAACCATTTTATTAAAATCCACAAATACCCCTCCAGGTTCGACGTAATTCACAGAGGTCCCGCAACGCTCTCAGCTCTGCTACATGAAGCTGACAGGAGCGGCAGTAGAACACCGCCGCTCTCTATCAGCTCCACGCAGCAACTGAAGGGAGTCGTGCTGTCAGCGGGGACGTCACTGAGGTAATGCCGGGGTGTGTGCAGTGATGGTGCGTGCGGGAGCGCCGGGGTGTGTGCGGGGATGGTGTGTGTGGGAGTGCTGGTGTATATGCGGGGATAATTGGGTCTCTCTCAGCCTTTAACAAAAACAAAAAAAAAAACAACTTTTTTAACCGGATCCATCACATCAGTTTTTACAGACGGATCTGTTGCATCAGGCACAAACCGGATTGTGCCCGATTGCAAAAACCTGATGTGTGAAAGCAGCCTAATGAACGTCTGCAGACAGTGAAGCATGGTGGATATTACTTGCAAATTTATGGCTTCATTTCAGCAAAACGAGTTTGGGGATTAATGAGGTCCTTAGTGCTGAGAAACATAAGTAGAGTTACCCAACAAGCTAGATCATCAAGGAGGTGTCCGATTGGCTCCATGATTACTTTGCAACAGGACAAATACCCCAAATATACAGCCAATGTCATTAAGAATCACCTTTAGCATAAAGGAGAACAAGGAGACCTGGAAGTGATTATGTGGCCCGACAGAGCCCTAATCTTAGCATCAACTCTGCGATTACATTAAGAGACATAAGGATTTGTGTAACCACATATGATCTGTGGTTGGTTTTCCAAGATGTTTGGAACAATCTTGCTGCGCCGTTTCTACAGAAACGGTGTACAAGTGTACCTAGAAGAACTGATGCTGTTAAGAGAGAGGTCACTGCAAATATTGATTTTCATTTCCCGTCTATTTATTTAAAGCCATCTTACGTTGCTGCATTTTTTCCACATCTGCCTAAAACCTTTGAACAGTGCTGTATATAAAATCTAGCTCTGAGTCCCTATACAGAGAACATTTGAAGATACATCAACTCTCATGATAAAGTATAATGCTGTTTAGCCTGGCAGAGGTTTTACCTCCATGCTGTAAATGCTTTTTACGACCATCTTCACATCTATCTGAATCGTGCTCAGAGACTGAAAACTTCTTTTTGAGCAATACGCCGTTTTCTTCACTTGATAAGAGGGGTTCTGATGCGACCCTTTTCAGTCCTTCCTCGGCTTTCTCCTCACAATGCAGAACATGCACAGACCGTGCCCGCTTCAGGCCACCGCTGCTCGGGCTCTTCACTACTTTTGGCGTGCCCACAGCCTGTAAGTGAACACAAAATGAGTAACCCAGACAAGACGTAACTGGTCTACAAATCGAAACACGCAAATGTTGGAAAGTGGATCTGAAAAGCCAAAATATCTTTATATGCAAACAACCGGCCTAATTTATACAAACAATATAGGATCTTGCAGCTATTGCCGGTGCAGCCTTCATTCTTCCCAGGAGCAGTTTAGGAAATTAAAGCTTTAACTGATTTCTTCTGCTCAGAGTAACCAACTTTTTGGTCAGTTTTTATAAATTACTATAAACTAATATGAGCCCGGTTCAAATCTTTTACATGGAAACGTTTTGAAAAGTTGCAACGTTTTGGCGCAACTTAAAGCTGCACTAAAATTTTACAACTTTTGGTATTTTAACATTTTTTGCCAAATTCTGACAAAGTGAGGGGAGCAGGGGAGGTATGGAGGAGCGGTTTTAAATTCATGCAGAGTGGCAGCGTTCACCAAGGTACAAATTTTACTCCCGTCCCTGACATACGATTCATGGCGAGGAGTACATGGAGGTGCGTGCCTTCTGTGACAGTCCTCTTCATAAATCAGGAGCATCTGGCTCCAGCACACCTCTGCATGAAGAACGGTGTGACTAAAAATGCCGGTCTTGATGAATCTGGGCCTACGTGTAGTTAGACATTCCAGAAATGGGAGGAAAAAAAAAAAAACAACTTACAATAAGTAATGAAAGCAAATTTCTGAAAAGTTACCTGTTCCCGACTTGTGTGCAAATTATATGTAGCTTCTTTCCTATTCGCTCCTAATACAAAAGGTTTCAATGGCAGATTTGGCAAAGGTTTTATTTCAAGATCTCTTAGAATGTCTTCTACGGTTTCCGGAACAGGAAAAAGGAAGTCCCGGAGAATCTGTGTGGAGAAATTAATGACACTTCAGTATGTTAAGTGTGGCATGGACATAGGAATGGATTTAGTGTGACAGAGCCAATAGCTAGTGAAGTATTCAGGTCCATACAAGCAGAAAGCTTCATGAAACGTGCAATGCTACAGCTAGCCCAACATCACAAAACGAGCCAGACACACAGAGCCAGACACACAGAGCCAGACACACAGAGCCAGACACACAGAGCCAGACACACAGAGCCAGACACACAGAGCCAGACACACAGAGCCAGACACACAGAGCCAGACACACAGAGCCAGACACACAGAGCCAGACACACAGAGCCAGACACACAGAGCCAGACACACAGAGCCAGACACACAGAGCCAGACACACAGAGCCAGACACACCCTCCTGAATACTGAAATCAATGTGATCAAAGCATTCTGGCGTCAGGGAGAGAGAACGCTTACCTCTTCCTGGCGGTCAGAGGAACGAGATCACTGCCATGGTAACCCTGGGACGTCAACATGGAGATACACTATGCTGTAAGCATGGTGTATGACGTTAAGTGCTGCGATATAATCCACTGTAGCTATAAAGCACTACAGTGGATTATAGAAACAATTGACATGCTGCTTTTTTTTTTTCAGCAACAAAATATGCAAAGAAAAAAAGAAGCAGCGTGTGCACAGCAAGTCACGATTCTCAGACTTTGCTGGGATGCATTTTTCCCTGCAGCACTGATTAAAATCTGCAAGGAAAAAACGTGAAAAAGATGCTGTGTGCGCACATAGCCTTAATGTAGGTTCTCTGTATGATTACCTATTACCTGGGGATTTAATAAGCGTTGAAATCAATGGACTCGTTTAACTGTATATTGCATGGTGTGAGCACGTGATGGGCTTACAGAAATCCATTCACAACCTCAACTTACGACTGAAAAAGGTCTTAGTCCTCGGGCTAATACTGACTGACCTTATTAGCTCATATGTAAAGCTACTTTACACACCAGCTTTCCAGCAATGCTATACTTCATGAGGCACAAAGTAAAGGGAAAGCCAGATGTAATGCCAGGCATAGTGTATGAAGAAATGCAAAAATCAGACATCAGAGAAACGGCAAACAACGCTCAGTTACCTTCTCTACCTCGGTCCTTGCAGATGTAAACTCCTTATCTAATGCCAGGCACTGGAGATAAAAGGTTAATGATTCGTACAGATTTCCAGTCTCCTGCAGTACTTTGGCTTTCCTGAAGTACACCTATGGAAGAAAACAGCGAATGAAGGGACACACAACACAGGCAGACATTACAAGGGAACGCTCCTTCAAGGAGAATGGGTCATCAGAAAAGTGGCCCTTTGTAGGAGAAAAAAAAAAAATAATAAATATATACACAAAAAACAGATTTAAAGGAACCCGTCAGGTACAATATGCACCCAGGACCACGGGCAGTTCTGGGTGTATATTGCTAATCCCTGCCTAGCAGTGCTTGTATCTAATCGCATAGATAAAGACATCTTCTGAAAAAGTATTTCTAAAGATTTTTTTATCATATGCTAATGAGCGAGGGGACTAGTCCCCTGGGCGTTAGTACACCCCTGTGGACGTGCTAACATGCTAATGAATGTGCAGCATCAGAGGATGATCACACTTACCTCTCTGCTGTCATCACATCCAAGTCCTGGATTTCGGCACAGTGCGCATGATCTCAGACTTTCGGTCATGCGCACTACATGGGTTTGAAGACGGGGCTCGTACACGCGGCGGTCATGCATCCTCTGATGCTGCACATTTATTAGCATGTTAGCATGCCCACAGGGGCGTAATAATATTCTAAAGAGCTGACTAGCCAGGGGAAATCACGTCTTTGCGACTAGTCTATGGCCTCATTAGCATACCATATGGGATCTTTACAAATACCTTTTCTAAAGATCTCTTCATCTATGCTATTATAGGCTGACACAGTTAGGCAGGGATTAGTAATATGCCCCAGAACTGCTCGTGGTTCTGTGCGCATATTGCACCTGACAGGTTCCCTTTAAACAATGTGCCACATCAATCCTGCAGTTTTCACATTGGCCACTAGGTTATAAACTATACACCTACTTCCCAGTGTGTACAGAGGACTTTTCAGCGGTCATCACAGTTAGGTCGGGGCCACATGGGGGACTAGTGCGATCCACGCATGACACTCTGCTTGCGCTGGTAGCGCAGCAGGAGCCGAGTGTCACTGCGACTGAGGTCCAATCATGCGATCAGACCTCAGCTGCAGGGGGAGGGCCGGCACTGAGGATTTATCTCCCTCTCCCCTCCGTTGCCGGCTATTGCCATTCTCGCCCTGCACACGCGGTACACCGGTGTACCGCGAGTGCAGTGCAATTTTTCTCTCGCCCCATAGTTGAATAGGTGCAAGAGAGTCTCGCGTTACAATTGCGGCATGCTGCAATTGTTTTCTCGGTCCGATTGGGGCTGAGAAAATAATTGCTCATGGGTGATGACAGGCTAATATTGGTCCAAGGTGAATGCGATGTTTTATCGCATTACTATCGCTCTGATTTTCACGCCGCGTGTCTTAGGCCTTAGGTATCACCTTTTCATTGTACGTCTATATACAGTAGATCACAATCCACCATTCACAATAGGTGATGTCAAAGCTCACCTCCTCTGCCTCCCTTCATAATGCCCTGTGATTAAAGCACGCCAAGATAATGATTCTACTCAAATAGGGTGTTTTTCTGCTAATGTCTGTAAAGAAGCGGGAGTAGAATAATTTGATTGAAAAATAATAAAAAAAAAGCGCCCTTTTTTGATGACATTCCTTTTCAGACATGTCAGCTCTTCTGTCAAGAAAAGGTTCATAAAATTTTAGACCTCTTTCTATATGTTAACTTAGTAATAAATGTTTTTAAGATCTGCCGCCATTTATATGTTGTACCCCCTCGTCCCAACATCTGCCGCTTTGGGAGCATTGCATCTTTTTGCCCAGTTTTCGAAGCAGAAGCTTAGTTTTTGAGGCGTTTTGACATTTTGAGTTTCCACGCCAAAAATCAATGTGCAGACGGCTACTACACTTCCACTTAAAGGAATAAACCAAAAATACAAAGTGTGTTGTAAAGTTATAACCATTTAGTTGAAGAAATAATATCAGTTTGCAACCCCCGAACTGACAGGACAGATCCTTGCATTTAGGCTCCTCACCTCCGGCCAGTCACGTTGCTTTGAGAGGGCAAAGTCCAGATCCTCATGCGCTTTCCCATATTCGAATAGTGCAGCGTAGGACTCTGCTCTGTAAACTCGTAGTATCAAGTCACCGGGATCTGCAAGAGGGAAACAGATCAGCACAAACACTGGGAACGGGGATCGCAGACTGCGGTCATCTCAGCCATTACAAGGTGCACAGAGGCTCCCAATCCAGGCCCTACAGACGTCTGTACCTCAAACGTGCTGTAACCCCATTTTTTCCCCCATTTATAGAATACATAGCCCATTACAGTCTACGGGGTCTGTTCACACACATGTTGGAAGTTTTGCTTTTTCACTATTTCCTAGGAGATGCTGAAAAACTGACTAAACAGTGATGAAGTTTGACTCAGGCTTGGACTGGCTCTCAGGAGAATCCTCTGGTGGGCCTCTGCAGTAGTACATCACTTACACCCCCCAAACATGATCAGTAGTTGGCACAATACACTCGTTTAACTATACAGTGGAACCTTGGTTTAACAGTAACTTGGTTTGAGAGCGTTTTGCAAGACAAGCAAAGCTTTTTCCAAATTTGTAACTTGGTTTAAGAGCAATGCTTTGCAATAAGAGCAAATCCTCATAGTGTACACTTCAGGTTCTGTCCTTTCACCTCACTCTGACCCGCTGTGGAGGTATCTTTCTGTACATATGTACAGTATATACTATATACCATATCTATCTATCTATTTGCATTTGTGGATACAGTAGTGTACTTTCTTATTGATAACCAGTGCAGCACATTGCTTGTACTGTACCTCACACCAACAATTTTATTGTCAGCTACAGTGCAGTTTAAATTTGTTTTTTATTGTACAGTATTTTGTATTAGTGTACTGTAATGATTTTATATGAATACAGTACATTATTTTGTATTACTGTAATAAGTTTGTATAAATACAGCAAATATTGTTGGGTTGTGGAACGAATTGTCTGTATTTCAATTATTTCCTATGGGAAAATTTGCTTTGATATAAGAGTAACTTTGTTTAAGAGCACACTCCCAGAACCAATTCTGCTCGTAATCCAAGGTTCCACTGTATACAGAAAGGAAACATCTCATCATTCATTTTACAAACTACCAGGCATATTATCACCATATAAAAGCATAGGTAAATTTGTAAATGTAATATTTGCATGTCGTTAGTCGGTGGACCCCCTTATTCCATGTTACTGGTGGGCCCCTACTGCCCCCGTCTGACACTGCACACACTGATAGAAATCACTGACCAAAAAGAAGACATAAACCTCACCGATGTCTGAATGAGGCCTTATTCTCACGTCCGTAATAATGGGACGCTTTTTTGGTCCACGTCTCTTTTTTTTACCATCACTGTGCACTCTTATCCAGTTTGGTTTTCATTGAAATATTGAATTAACCATTTGCTGCCCTAAAGCAAAATTTCACCAAGAGTGTGCCCATCAAATAGAACAGAGCCTACTTTGACCCGTACAGAGAGTACACAATGTTCAGCGTTATCCATGAGATGCTCTCGCCCCTCCTCCGCACTCCCGGGTGCTAGTTGTATAACATATGACATCAGAAGAGGATTGTTTCATAACTTGCAGTCACGTGTCCCGGGAGAGCCGGCTTCATCCCCGGGCAGAAGGTTATAGCTACTCACACCAGACACTTATCAGATCCTCAGACTGTGCGTGGACGGCAAAACTCCTTTCCCCAAAGCAAAGTGATCTAATAACTACATGAAGGAGGGTGCTGCATGTGCAGGAGCCCAACACTGCACTCAAGAATGGAGCGGGCACTTATTACATGGGGAGTGCCAGAAAACATGAGCAAGGACACAAACAAGGCTGCACATCCACTAGTAGCAATATTTTATCATTATCCAGACAAAAAAATAAAATGTAATATATACACAAAAAACCCCAAAACTTACTAAGTTGTACAAGTCCAAACTTATGATTAGGTCACAGACAATCCTAAAGAAAAGCATACACGATGAGCATGAATACAACATGCAACATTGCTGAACCACAAAGTAGTCAGAATATTATAGTACAGTGGAACCATGGATTACTATTTACTAACCAATTGGTTCCGGGACTGCTCTTAAACCAAGTTACTCTTATATCAAAGCGAATTTTCCCATAGGAAATAATTGAAACGCAGACAATTTGTTCCACAATCCAAAAATATTTACAGTATTTATACAAACTTACAGTAATACAAAATCTGTATTTGTGACGCCCTGGCCTATCAGGTCGTCACAGGGTATTGTGCAATCTGCCCTTCTGCACAGTATCCAACCCTCCTTCGTTATGGATCCTGGTCCTTCGGTGTTGCTAACAGCTTAGCCAGTCAAAACCCTAGGAACACTTTGCACCAAACCCATCAGACACACCATTGGGGGGCCTGAAGGGAATAGGGCCACCCAAATGGGGAGTTGGTAGGGAAAAGTGAGAAAGTAACAGAAGTGAAACAGGAGTGACAGGAGGAGGAGGAGGTGGAAGGTGACTCTCAGAGGGAGAGAGAGGTCACCGGTCCGGAGCAGGGCACCTGAAGTTTACTAGGTGGCAGACGTTAGTCTGGGCCTGTTAGGAGCTGGAACCCTGGTTGCAGGGAATCGCGTCAAGGGGCACGGACTGCCGAGGAGGGCAGCCGGCGGCCTTGAGCCATCACCGGGCAGGGGCCAGGGCACGACGAGGTACGTGGACCCTAGGCCGGGAAGTAGCTTCACACGTCCCGGTAATTTACCCGACGGGGGTGAAGACTTCAAGATTTATCCCTAACCTGCTCCAAAATCGGGGGTACTAGCGCACCGATGGGATGGGACTTTCACAAATTACAGTTTAAAGAAATCCTACGCGTGAACCCTGAGAGCAAGCTCACCCAGTTAGCCATACGGGTGAGCGGGACCCAAAATGTTTCAAGCTTGAGGGTCCAACTAGTGAGAATGTACCACGGAAAAGGCCACAGGCTAACAGCAACACCAAGGGCACGGATCCCAGCGTGCTCTTGCAGCGGTGCTAAAAATTCTGGTTTACAACTGTCGGAGTTGTTATTCTTGGACTGAGTGAGTACGCTGAAAAGCTCCGTTTCCTCTACCCAACGGCATCCCAGTCACCAACACCCAACGGGCCCCGGGGCTCATACCCCCTACACACGGAGGGGTTAAACATCTGCTGCTACATCGCCACCGGGCTCCCCAAAAGCAGAGGTGGTCTCCTACATTACCACGCACCATGGCTGGCGTCACAAACTAACACATCCCCTGTACATATCTATCCCCCCCCCTTCGAGTGTCCGCGCAAACACTCCGGGTCCGGAGACCCCTCGAGCCACCGCGGCTCCGGATCAGAGCGGCTTGGCCGCTGGCACGGGGGTGGTACATATATAAAATTATTACAGTACACTAATACAAAATACTGTACAGTAAACACATGTAAAACAAATTAAACTGTACATTAGCTTCCAATAGAATTGTTGGTGTGTGAGAGGTACAGTACAAGCAATGTGCTGCACTGGTTAGCCTAAAGAGTACAATGCTATATCAACAAGTGCAAACTGATAGAAAAGCTATATAGTATATACTGTACTGTGCAATGGTATACTGTATACAGTAAACAGTACATATGGACAGAAAGTTACCTCCAGAGCATGGCAGAGTACGGTGAAAGGACAGACCCGGAAGTGTGCATGTGAGTATTTGCTCTTATTGTAAAGCGTTGCTCTTAAACCAAGTTACAAATATGTAAAAAGCTTTGCTTGTCTTGCAAAATGCTCTCAAACCAAGTTACTCTTAAGCCAAGGTTCCACTGTATATGGCATGATGCACAAACCACCACAATACTGCTAGAGTAAGGAGTCTCACAGTTCCAGCAAAGTGGATGGGATTAATAGAAAGCTCCAGCCCATTGGGCTTATTGATGCTGCGTAAACTGAACTATGGTGAGCGCTTCCAATCCACAGCATGTGAATTTCTCTGCAGTTTTCTGTGCAGATGTTCCCCACAGATTTGTATTAGATGTGGAAAACCCGCAGATAGTAAAACGCACATGCATTTTTAGGCCCTTTCACCAGTGGAAAGGTTTCAAAAACACATGTAATCAGCACGAGAAGGTCAATTGTCAAAGCCAAATATCAGGAAGTTAAAAAAAAAAAAAACAAAAAACAAAGCAGCTTTAAAGCATAAACAAAAACAAATGCAGCGTCAAACTGGCGATAAAACAAATACGCAAGTAACCTAAATTACACAATAGATGCAGAAATTCTGCAACATCAAAAACTCACCAAGTATTGATAGTGGGAACATAGCCTAAAAGAATGCAGTTGAATAAAGAAGATAGACAGGAGCGGGAATAGATAGCAAGACCCGAATGCCATATTCCCGCCTCTGTTGCACCTGTCAATCAAACAGCAGTGCATTGCTGGAACTGTACTTGCACATATTTCTGAAATAAAACATCCA